>NC_056741.1:49417675-49525175 GCF_019279795.1 Protopterus annectens
CGGGAATTGGGGGGAAAACCCTTTAGCAAAGGCCTTTATGGAAAAGGAAGATGAAGGTCTGAAGACACCATGGGTGGAAGTGGACCTGTCCACATTAAGAGGCTCAACACTCAAGTGGCTTCGGTAGCTGTAGTCAGGGTATGGGCCGAGGCACCTGCGGTCTCGGTTACAGAAGACACCGCCAGAGAAGTGTCGTCGGTAGTCAGGGGCTGCGTAGGCGCCTTGCTGAGAACCGGACCACGTGTAGCTGATTTTGGCGTGGTGCCGGTGGAGACCGCGGGTCTCGCGTGTCGGTCTTTGTCCTTGCGTTTTTTGGACAAAACGGTAGTCGGAGCGGTCTTTGTCCTTGCGTTTTTTGGACAAAACGGTAGTCGGAGTCTCCGACGACATTTTATAATCAAAAGCTTTACCAAAAAAGTGCTGGGCGAACTCCGCCCGATGCTTAATAGTGCGTTTATTGAAAGTAGCACAAAAGCGACAGCCCGAGACGTCATGGTCTGGGCCTAAACAAGGTATACAGAGGGAATGGAAATCCTTATGCGGTATTTGCTTCCCACAAGAAATACAATTGTTAACTTTGACATCGGTCTGAGGCAAGAAAAGTTTCCCCAACGGGGTACTTAGCTTTAAAGAAGACTTCGGTTTCCAAATTTTCGTAATTTCAACAGCTGGCCGACCGGCACTTGCGAACTGCTTCTGCTTCGGGCACCGTGCGGCAAAAAAGACTGGAGAAAATGGCGTTGGCTGTGTCTTATATACCCCTGTCGCACTGCCGTCAGGAAAGAAAGCGACGACAACCGACGCTGGACCTAGACTTTGGAATTCGGCCGACCGAGGACCCGCCTGACAGCAGGAGAACCCCATCTGTTATGACTGCAGCTGTATGCACGATGAACATTTTCAACTCTGCTGTTGCAGCTGGCTCAAAGGGGGAGGAAGAATGAGCTTTTCCAATAGAAAGTTAAGGTCCCAGGCTGGAGTGGGTGATCTCCTGGGGGTCTTAAAATTTTGGCCCCTCTAAGGAAATTATTTTAGCAAGGGGTGAGAGAAGAGGGGTGGCTCAGTATTACAATGTGCTGAAATGGCAGAGGCATGAATCTTAATTGACGAGAAGGATAGGCCCTTGTGGAGCATTTCTGTTAAGTACTCTAGAATATGTGGTAAGCTGGGCACTGTTGTCACAGTTAACCACTAAGCCGTCACAGCAGTTGTGGCCATCCCCTGAGCCTGGCTCCAGGAGCGGTATCTTTTCCACTTTTTAGCATAAGATTTTCTGGTACTAGGCCTCCTTGCCTCCAGAATGACATCCCACACCTGCTTACTGAGGGATGCTAAAGGAGAGCTCATGGAATTAGCCAGGCTGCAAGGTTCAGGGTTTGAAGCTGAGGATGCAGAATCTGGCCCGCCTGCTGGGACAATAGGGAAGGGGGCTGAGGCAGGTGCCATGGCTGTAGCAGTGTCAGACTGCACAAGAGGGGGTACGAGTGCTGGCATGACCATCTGGTGTAATCAGTATTGTTCTTGGCTTGTCCTGTTTGATCTTTAGTAGAACCTTCGAGAGGAGAGGCAAGGCAGAGGGAGAAAGGCATAAACAGAGAGGCTTTACCAGGTAAAGGACAAGGCATCCACTTTCCAAGCTTGACAGTGGGGAGTTCTGGTGCAGAATTTGTTCAATTGGTAGTTCTGAGGGGAGGCAAACAGGTCTACCTCTGGGGTCTCCCATTTGTTCCTCAACAGGTTGAATATCTTGGGTTCTAGTTTCCATTCATGTGGGACCATGAGATGTCTGCTTAAGTCGTCTGCCAGTGAATTTAGTTTGCCTGGCAGGAATTGAGCTTGTAGGTGCACTTGGTAGCTCAAGGCTGTGCTCCACAGAGCCACGGCTAGTCTGCAGAGAGGGTAGAATGGGTTGCCCCCTACTTGTTTATGTACCACATAACTGTGGTGTTGTCTGTCTTTACCAATAGTTGTCCTGGGAGAATAAGGTCTTTGAAAGCTGTTGGAGCATTCTGTACAGCTAACATTTGTTTTTGGTTGATATGCAGGTACATCTGTCTCGGGTTCCATTTGCCCTGAATGTAATGCCCTGCCATTTGAGTCCCCCATCCCCATGCATAGTCTGATGCACCTGTTAGGGTTTGGGCGGCAGGGGGTAGAGTGAAAGGGAGTCCCTTGTTGTGGTAGCAGGCCTCTGCCCCACCAAAGGAACTCTGTTCTCAGACAAGGAATGATAGAAATCGTTTCTAGGTCCTGAGAATGTTGACACCATAAACTTTTTAGATACCATTGGAGTTTCTTCATATGCAGTCTTGCATATGGAATTAGCAGCATGCAAGAGGCCATGAGCCCCAGGGCTTACAGTATTTTCCTTGCAGATAGCTGGGTTTTTGTGGCCAGTAGTTTGAAGTAGGCTGTCAAATAAACTTGTTTCTCTGGCGTGAGGAATGCCATCTGGGAAGTTGTGTTCAAGCTTGCTCCCAGGAATACAATCTGATGGCAGGGTACTAGGTGAGATTTCTTTTCATTGATGGTGTACCCCAGTGAGGATTGAAGTTTCTTTACAAATGCCAGGTGCTGTAATAGCAAGTCCTGGCTTTCTGCCTGAATCAGACAATCGTCCAGGTATGGATAAATTTGAATATTTCTCTGCCAGCAAAATGCAATGGCTGGAGCTAGACACTTTGTGAACACCCTGGGTGCAGTTGATAAGCCAATGGGAAGTGCAGAGAACTGAAAGTGCATGGAGCCTGCCCTGAAACGTAGGTATTGTCTGCAGGATTCGCTTATTGGGATGTGCAAGTAAGCTTCCTTTAAGTCTAGGGTTTGCCAGCCAGGCATCCTTGGCTAGCATGGGAAGAAGCTGTTGAAGAGTTAGCATTTTGAATGTTGGAACCACCAGAAAGGTGTTGAGAATAGAGAGGTCCAGGACACAACACTAGAAGTTTTCTTTTCTGGATACCAAAACCAGTCTTGAATAAAAACCTTGCCCACTTAGTTCTGCTGGGACAGGTTGAATAGCCCTGATACTGAGAAGGCAGAGAATCTGCTGTTGGGCCTCCCCCCCATTGATTTGGGGGTAGGTCTGGTCAATCATTTGGGGTAGGTAGTGTGTGGAAGTGGAATCTGTATCCTCTGGAAACTATGTTCAAAACCCATTTGTCCTGGGTAATGAGTTCCCAGTTTTTTGCATGCAGTACAAGCTTTCCTCCTAAAGGAACAAGTAGTTGAGCAGGGCTTGAAAGGGTTAAGGTTAAGTGATTCTGCCATTTTTCCATGGGGGGGGTGGCTTACTATTCCCTGCTTTGGAATTGGGAGCCCCCCCACTGCTTAGATCTGTGTGTAGCCTGAGACTGAAGTCTTGGTGGTCTGCTGTTCCTAGGTTTGGACTGAGAAGGCCTGGAAGGGACTGGGAAGGACCAGTTCTTTGAAGGCCAATGCCTACTGAATCTGGGAGGTTGTACTTGTAGAAAATCTAACAGTTTGCATAGATTTAGCTTTTTCCTCCATCTTTTTTGAGGACTTCCTCTGCTTTGCTGTCAAAAAGGCGGTCTTGGTTTAAGGGTGCATCCAGTAATTTAGCTTTAACATGATCTGGCAGGTTTTGTTCCTTAAGCCATGCATACCTTCTAAGTACAGACCGTGACAGCAGCCTTGCAAGATGCTTCTAAAGCATCAAAACCACATTGCAAAGTATGTTTACCAACTTGTTCTGCAGAATGCATTAAATCTTGCAAGTCTTTGTGTGTACATTCAGGAATCAACAATTTTCTGTTTAAGTAGTCCCATAATATGCTGCTGATACTTTAGCATATGAAACTAGCAATTTAGGGCCCGAATGGCCAAAGTAGCAGAAGTGTAAACCTTCTTACCCCATCTGTCTAAGGTTCTAGAATCTCCATCAGAAGGGGTAGGGTTTTTAGCAGCAGTAGCCTTAATGCCTTTTGGTCCTTGTGAAATGGTCTCTGGATCCACAGTAGGATTCTTAAAGAGGAACTTATGAGAGTCAGGTACTCTGTAGTACATGTCAGGTTTTCTGGGAGCTGAAGGTAAAGTATCTGGAGTAAGGCTAGATTCCAAGAAAACATCATCTGCAATAGCCAGAACAGGAGGGATAGCTAGAGGCCTGTGTTGAAGCAGGAGTAAGAATTCCCTAAGTCTCTTTTTGGACTCAGAACAGTCCTGGCTTTCCCAGCGGAAATGCTCCCTAAGGGTATGCAAAATTTCACCAAAAGAAAAATCTTCTGGAGGAGAAGCAGAGGGAATGGAATCCTCTGCATCAGAATCCTCATAAGTAGACAAGGGCAAATCCTGGTAATCAGAAGGTGCAGAGATATCAGATTCCTGATCAGAAGAATCAGAAGTTATGTACCTACCATAACATTCCATGTTAGTTGTCTTCTTCTCGCCTTCTTTCATGCTGGTTGGGTTCGGAGCCGATCTTCAGCTCCAACTCGGCCATTTTCTAAAGCTTGAGAGCTATTTACTGAGTCGAGGCCTCCCTATATATCCCACAATGCCTGGTGCTAGATCCCCAGATCTCATTTGGAAGACCTAACACCATAATACAAAATGACAACTGTCCAAATAGTAAGACTTCAGCTATAGGGCTAAAGAAAGGTAGAGGGCATAAATCGGGTAAGACTCAGCCAGTGACAAGACTCGTAGGAGGACTCTTCTCGGTCTATCTAGGCTAGGGGGGTGGAGGGTGGGACGCAAGAAAGAAGGCGAGAAGAAGACAACTAAAGTACAGTTTTCTACCTACCATAAATGTAGATAAACACAAACGTTGAAGTGCCAAACAATCCACGAGAGCCAGCAAACCTAAACGCACTTTTATTGTAAGTAAAAAACAGCATTTTCGCTACCAATACAGAGTAGCTTCCTCCCTAAATGTAGATGTTCGAGTGTTCACCCTGCTGCAGTCATCACACTTGGGTTATCCTGTCGTCAGGCGGTCCCGCAGTCGGCCGGATTTCCAAAGTCTTGGTCCGACGTCGGCTGCTGTCGCCTCATCCCTGATGTCAGTGCGCCAGGGGTACATATACTGCAACCGACGCCATTTTCTTCAGTTTTTCTTGCCCCAGATGTCAGGTGCCCCCAAAAGGGTGATCCAAATCAGTACCAAAAAGTGAGAACACTGTACAGACACAAAAACCCTTCAGCTATAAGCAAATACATCAGTAGGGCATAGCATAGGTTTAGCCAGTAGATCAGAGGGGTTGGAGGGAGGGTAACCTGGACTGCAGCAGGGTAAACACTCGAACATCTACATTTATGGTAGGTACAAAACTGTACTTTGCTCATTGTGTTATCCTGCTGCAGTCATCACACTTGAGTTGAGTCCCAAAGCTAAGGTAGGGTGGAGGCATTATAGAGGGTTAGAGGGGGCAATAAGTCCCTGCAGAACTGCAGTGGTGAAGCCTGCCCTGGACTTAGAATAAAGAGGTAAGTGATAGTGTTTGGTGAAGGTGTGTACAGAACTCAAGTTGTAGCTTCTAAAATTTCCTTGGTAGGAACCCCTCTGAAAAAGGCTGTAGAGGTAGCTGTTTCCCTGGTAGAGTGGGATCTAATGGTAGGAGGAACTGGTTTCCCATGATGGGTATAGCAGAATCGTATGCAATGGCCTATCCACTTAGAAATGGTTTGCTTGGAAATGGCCCTCCCTTGAGAAGCTGTAGCATAGGAAACAAAGAGCTGGTCAGTTTTTCTGAAAGCTTTAGTTTTATCCAAGTAATATTGAAGCTGCCTGTGAATGTCCAAGGAATGTAGGAGTCTCTCACCTTTGTTCTGTGGATTGGGGAAGAAAGTGGGTAGATGGATGGTTTGATTTAAAGCTATGCTGGAAACCACCTTAGGCATGAAGGAAGGATTAGTTCGTAGAGAAACTCTGTCCTGATGAAAAATGAGGAAAGGTTCCACTGCCATAAGTGCCTGTAATTCTAAAACTCTCCTAGTAGAAGTTATTGCCAGGAGCAGGGAAGTCTTCCAAGATAGGAACTGAAGGTCTGCAGAAAAAGCTGGTTCAAAGGGAGGTAATGTTAGTTTTTCCAGAACAAAGTTGAGGTCCCATGTAGGTGTAGGAGCTCTTCTAGGTGGTCTAATGTTTTTTTGCCCCTCTGAGGAACTGCCTTAGGAGTGGATTTGAAAATAAAGGTAGATTTGTGTCGTAGTGAGCTGAAATAGCTGAAGCATGTATTTTAATTGAGAAGGAAAGTCCTTTATGCAACATCTTAGCTAAATACTGCAGAATGTGAGGCATATGAGGCTGAGTTGTATCTAGGCCTTTAGATTGGTTCCAAGCAGAAAACCTTTTCCATTTGTCCGAGCAAGCCTTCCTGGTGCTTGGCCTCCTGGCTTCTAGAATAACATCCAGTACTGCTTGTGAAAGAGGGGCTGGTTGGCTGCTTAAATGATTTTCTATGCAGCCAGGTTTAAGGTTTTGATCTGGTTGTGTAGAATCTGCTTGTCCTGCTGTGTGAGCAAATGAGGTATTTGAGGCAATACCCATGGTGGACTGTGAGCCATATTCTTCAATAGTGGGTACCAGTGCTGGCGTGGCCAGTCTGGGGCTATTAGAATCATTCGAGGTTTCTCCTTTTGACCTTCAAAAGAACCTTTGTGAGAAGAGGTAATGGAGGAAAGGCATATGCTGTCAGGTTTTTCCAACTGAAGAAGAGAACATCCACTTTCCAAGCTTGTTGGTGGAATGTCCTTGTACAAAATTTCAGTTGGTAGTTTTGAGGACTGGCAAACAGGTCTATATTTGGTAGGCCCCATCTTTGAGTTATCATTGCAAATATTTGTGGGTCTAGCTTCCACTCATGGGGATCTTTGATGTTTCTGCTTAGGTCGTCTGCCAATGTGTTTTTCTGTCCTGGCAGGAAGTGAGCTTGTAACTGGACTTGGTAGGGCAGAGCTGTGTTCCATAAGATTATTGCTTGCCTTCAAAGAGGGTAGGAATGTGTGCCCCCTTGTTTATGTACCACATTACTGTGGTGTTGTCCGTCTTTATTGCCAGTTGTCCAGGTTGTAGTAGATCCTTGAAGGCTGTCAGAGCTTTCTGTACAGCTAGCATCTCTTTTTGGTTTATGTGCAGTTTTCTTTGTGCTGCAGTCCTTAGGCCTTGAATGCATTGCCCTGCCATGTGAGCCCCCCAGGCATAGTCTGAAGCATCTGTTGTGATAGTTTGCCTGGGTGGGGGCAAGGTGAAAGGCTGACCCTTGTTGAGGTGACATGCCTGTGCCCACCATAGAAATTCCTGTTGAAGGCAGGGAATGAGAGATATCACTGTGTCCAAGCTGTGGCTGTGTTGAGACCATACGCTTTTTAGGTACCATTGTAATTTCCTCATATGCAGTTTTGCAAATGGTATTATCAGAATTCAAGATGCCATGAAGCCCAAAGCCTGCAGAATTTTTCTTGCAGTTAATTGGGTCTTTGTTGCCATTGTCTTGAAATATTGAGTCAGTTGTAATTGCTTGTCTGGTGTAAGATAAGCCTTCTGGCCCGTTGTGTCCAAGCTGGCACCCAGGAATGTCCTTTTTTGTGAGGGTACTAGTTTTGACTTCTTTTCATTTACTGTGTACCCCAGACAATTTAGTAGATGCTTCACAAAAGTCAGATGTATGAGAATGTCTTCTTTCTGCTTGGATCAGGCAGTCGTCCAGGTATGGATATATTTGAATTCCTCTGTCTGCAGTATGCAATTACTGGTGCCAGGCATTTTGTGAATACTCTGGGTGCAGTAGATAAGCCAAAGGGCAATGCAGAAAATTGATAATGGGTTGAACCTGCAATGAAATGGAGGTATCTTCTGCAACTTTGTCTGATAAGGACATGCAGGTATGCCTCCTTGAGGTCCAACGTTACCAGCCATGCTTCCTTGCCCAACATGGGAAGTAGCTGCTGTAGTGTTAGCATCTTGAATTTGGTGTTTAGAATTGAAAGGTCCAGAATCGGTCTCCAAGCATTTTCTTTCCTGGGTACTAGGAATAGTCTTGAGTAAAATCCTTGGCCTTGCTCTTGAGTTGGCACCCTTTGAATGGCTCTCATGGCCATGAGAGCTGTAATTTGTTTTTGAGCCTCTGCCCTTTGATTTTGTGGCAGGTTTGGCATTCCTCTTTTTATTGGCAAGGTGTGAAAGTGGGATCTGTATCCTCGTAAAATTATGTCTAGGACCCATTTGTCCCTTGTGACCATGTGCCAGTTGTCTACAAATAATGCTAGTTTTCCCCCTAGGGGGGCTGACAAAAGAGCTTTGTTTGGCCAGTTGAGGTGCAAGTCATTGAGGTTGCCTTCTGGTGGCTTGAGACCTCTCCTCCCATCTGGGTTGGAGTGGTCCATTGGCGAGGTTTATACTGAGCTTGTGGTTGTCCTCTGCCCCTTGGGCACCTGTATTTACCCCTCTGAGTCCTGTCAGTGGCTGGAAAGGACCAATTTTTGGTTGGCCAGTTTCTGCTGAAGTGAGGGGGTTGTACCTGTATGAAATCTTTGACTGTTTGCATTGATTTTGCCTTATCTTCCATTTCCTTTAAAACTTCTGCTTTAACACCAAAAAGAACATCCTGCTGCAAGGGAGCATCTAGTAGTTTTGCTTTAACATGTTCAGGCAGACTTTGTTCCATTAACCAGGCATGCCTACGTATAACTGAACCAGTGACCACTGCTCTGCAGGGGGCCTCCAAAAAATCAAACCCACATTGTAAGGTATGTTTGCCCACCTGCTCGGGGGCGTGCAACAAATCCTGTACTTCTTTCAATTCAGATTGTTGAGGAAGGGTTATGTTTTAACTGCGAGATCAGAAATTGCTGATACTTAAGCATATGAAATTGACAATTTAGAGCTCTCATAGCTAAAGTGGATGAGGTGTAAACCTTTTTCCCCCCATCTGTCTAGTGCTCTTGAATCCCTTTCAGAAGGTACTGGATTTTTAGCCATGGAAGCTTTAGCCCCCTTGGGACCCTGGGGGATAGTCTCTGGGTCAGCTACTGGGCTTTTGTAAAGGAATTTATGGGAATCAGGTACTCTGTAGTATCTGTCAGGCTTGGCCAGGGCAGGAGGCAGAGAGTCAGGGTTGAAACTGGATTCTAAGTAAACATCATCCACAATGTCCAAAACAGGAGGGATGGCTAGAGGTCTGTGTTGGGGGAGTAAAAGAAACTCTCTGAGCCTTTTCTTGGAATCAGAGTAATCCTGACCTTCCCAGTGAAAATGTTCCCTCATAGTGTGTAAAGTTTCCCCAAAAGAGTAATCTTCTGGAGGGGAAGCTGAGGGAATAGAGTCCTCAGCATCAGAATCTTCATAAGGAGAGAAGGAATAGTCTTGGTCTTCAGAGGAATCCGAAGAAATAGACAGTTGTTCAGAGGAAGCAGATTCTTCCTCTTGTCTAGGCCTTTTGTCAGGAGGAGGCTGGGAACCCCTGATAAGAAAAATCAGATCTTCAGCCATCTTGATCATCTGTTTCTTAGGTATTGGGCCTTGAACAGGAGACTAAAGTGAAGCTTTTTTCGGTTTGGAAGGAGTCCTC
Source organism: Protopterus annectens (assembly GCF_019279795.1). NCBI lineage: Eukaryota > Metazoa > Chordata > Ceratodontiformes > Protopteridae > Protopterus > Protopterus annectens. Next base: position 49,427,203 of record NC_056741.1, read on the forward strand.
GGTTTAGAAAACGTTTTGACTGTAAAAGTCGGTCTGAAAATACCTTCAGAAAGCGAAGGTGTTTCAGAAGTACTGGTGTCCTTGGGAGGTAAGTCGTCGGTAAGGCCTGAAGTAAAAGGCTGCGTCGGCCTAGTACATTCCGTCAAAATATCCGTAGCGGTCTCGGGTTCCTCAACTGTGGTAGTCAGAGGCTGTGTCGGAGCCTCACTGATAACTGGAGAACCGGAGACCGGATCAACCGAGGCCTCGGAATCGGGCTTAGGCCTGGGCTGTCGATCCTTATCCCTGCGCTTTTTGTGCACGCCGGTAGTCGGTAGCTCTGACGGCATGTTATAATTAAATTTTCTGCCAAAAAAGTGTCATGTGAAATCAAATAGTCTTTTAATAGTGCGCTTATTAAATCTAGCACAAAAACGACAAGAAGTGACGCCGTGATCAGGGCCTAGGCAGGGTATACAATAAGAATGAAAATCCTTATGAGGTATTTGCTTCCCACAAGAAATACAATTGTTAACTTCTTCTGACATCGGTCTGAGGCAAGAAAAGTTTCCCCAACAGGGTACTTAGCTTTATAGAAGACTTCGGTCTGAAACTCGAATTCGAAAATCTCAGGAGTCCGCCGACCGGCACTTGCGAACTGCTTCTGCTTCGGGCACCGCGCGGCAAGAAAGACTGAAGAAAATGGCGTCGGTTGCAGTATATGTACCCCTGGTGCACTGACGTCAGGGATGAGGCGACAGCAACCGACGTCGGACCAAGACTTTGGAAATCCGGCCGACTGTGGGACTGCCTGACGACAGGATAACCCAAGTGTGATGACTGCAGCAGGGTAACACGAACATCATGGAACGTTATGGTAGGTACATAACTTCTTAATGTTAAGTTGTCTCTCTCGCCTTCATTCTTGCTGGTTGGGACAGCGTCCCTAGCACCTTAGTCCTGGGTGACTCATCGGAACAGACTTTTGAGCACAGTGGAACCAAAATCAGCTCTACTCCTAGAGGCCACATCCAATTTATAATGTGAAATGAAGGTATGAGGGGTGGCCCATGTGGCTGCCGCACAAATGGCTTCCATTGGTAGTCTTGCTTGAAAGGCTACAGACGCAGCTAAAGCCCTAGTAGAGTGGCCTTTAGGTTTAGCAGGGAGTTCTTTATTCCTCAACTGATAAATAAGGGTAATAATAGAGGTCAACCACCTGGATAAGGTTACTTTAGACACTGGTCAGCCCTGCTTGCCCTTCGCATAGGACAGGAAGAGTTGGTCTGATTTCCTTATTTGCTCAGTCCTATGCAAATAGAAACGTAATTGCCTATGAACATCCAACTGGTGTAATTTGTGTTCAGCTTTGTTGGAATAATTTGGAAAAAAGACTGGTAGATCAATGGATTGATTCAAATTATTTTCGGAGGGGACCTTAGGAAGGAACGAAGGATTAGTCCTGAGTGAAACCCTATCCTTATGGAAAATTAGGCAAGGAGGACAAACACATAGGGCTTGAAGTTCAGAAACTCTCCTCACTGAAGTAATGGCCACCAAAAAGAGGGTTTTCCAAGAAAGCAATTTCAAGGAACAGGAAGCTGCTGGTTCAAAAGGAGGCAGTATCAAGCAAGCTAGTATCAAATTCTAGTCCCACGGAGGCGGGGGATCTCTCACTGGAGGCCTGAGCAAGATCGTTCCTTTAAGAAAGGCTTTGCAAAGCTTATGGGATATGATGTTGGTTTCTGACAGGCCCGTATGTAAATTTGAAATTGCTGCTAATTGAACTCTAATGGTGGCAGAAGAGAAGCCCGCTTGAAAAAGTTCTGCTAAAAAGTCTAGGACGTTATGGACAGGGGCCGTAAAAGGATCTATATTTCTAGCCTCTGCCCAGAAAGAGAAATGTTTCCACTTACTAGCATAAGTCTTCCTGGTTGTAGGTTTGTGTGAAGAAAGTATAATCTCACTCACTGAATAGGAAATACTGGGAAGCCTGGCTAAGGTTGGAAGTGGAGCAACCAAGCAGTGAGGTTGAGAGAGTGAAGAGATTGATGCAGCCTGCCCGACTGATGGATCAAGAGGTCCGGAACTGGGTCCAGATTCCAAGGCTGCTCTAGAAGGTGACTATGCAGGAACGGGAACCAGATTTGTCGAGGCCAGTAGGGAGCAATGAGGATCATCCTGCACCCCAGCACGGTAGCTTTCTGAATTAGTTCGGGAATTAGGGGAAAGGGTGGGAATGCATTAGTCCTTGGGGCCAATCTTGAACTAGAGCGTCTCTGGGGGAGTGTCCGGGAAGAGCGTGAAGAAACTGTCGTACTTGCTGTTGAGAGGAGTTGCAAAAGGTCGTAGCAAGGCTGACCCCATTTTCGGAAGATTTTGTCCACTACTTTCCAATTGAGAAACCACTCGTGAGGCATGAGAATAGCTCTGCTTAGCCTGTCTGCTATAACTATGGACTTCCCAGGGATGTGTGTTGCTGTCAGAAACTGTTGAGAGGAGATCGCCCACTGCCATACTCTGAGTGCTTCTTGACATAAGGGATAGGACTTGGTTCCGCCCTGCTTGTTGATGTACCACACTACAGACATATTGTCTGTCTGAATTGCAATGGCCCCAGTGGGTAGAGAGTTCTGAAGAGCTTGCAATGCTAAAAGCACCGCCCTCATCTCCAAGACATTTATGTGCAAGTGGTACTCGTGGGGTTGCCAGGTGCCCTGGACAGTCCTGCCCTGAAAATACCCCCCCCCACCCGATCAGGGAGGCATCCGTGGTCACTGTGGCAACTGGAGGAGGAAGGACAAATGGTCTGCCCTGGGGTACTGATGGGGAGACCATCCACCAAGTCAAGTGGTCTTTGCATGACTGCGTGATTATCTTGTGAGACATAGGAAGTTGTTGAAAGGACCATTGGGTGAAAAGCATCCATTGGAGAATCCTCATTTGAAAGTGAGCCAGGGGAACTAATATGATCGCTGCTGCCATGAGACCCAAGGTTTTTAGGAGGAATCTGGCCTGAATCTTTCTGCATCCTAATAATACCTGTACGTGTCGGCGAATGTCTGCCACTCTGTCTATTGGAAGTCTTGCGGACAGATCTTTCGTATTTAATCTTGTGCCTATAAAGGTTAAAGACTGATAAGGCAACAATGCAGACTTTTCGAAATTTATTGAGATACCTAGGTTGGAGCATGTTTGGATGGTATAATCCCTGGCTCTCAGCAATTGATGTCTGGTGGTAGCAGTAAGGAGCCAGTCGTCTAGATATGGAAACACCTGGAATCCTTGCCATCTCAGGTGAGCGGTAACCACTGCCATACATTTGGTGAACACCCTGGGGGCTGTGGTGAGACCAAAGGGCAGGGCTCTGAACTGGTAATGACTGGCTCCCAGCCGGAAGCGGAGAAACCTTCTGGAACACCTGTCCATTTTGATATGGTAGTACGCATCCTGAAGATCTATGGAGCACATCCAATTGTTCTGACCCAAAAAGGGTAGAATGGACTGAAGCGTGACCATCCGGAACTTCGTTCTTTGAACAGACTTGTTTAGTCTGCTGAGATCCAAAATGGGTCTCCAGTCCTGTCTTTTTTGGTACCAAAAAAAACTTTGAGTAAATTCCGGATCCTTGCTGGTCTGCTGGGACTTGTTAGATGGCCCTTTTTTTTTTTCTTTAGCAGTTTTGAAATTTCTTGTACTGCCTGTTCCCTTAAACCGGGTGGAACATCTGGAATGGTCTTGTTTGCTTTTAAGGGGGTGTGGACAAAAGGAATTTTGTAACTTCTGGATATGACAGACCATACCCATCTGTCTCGTGTGATGAGACGCCAGGCTTCTGGGTACAGAGACAATCTTCCTCAGACTGCCTCCAAAGGTGGACAGCCGGGCAGCCCCTTAGGGGTGCTGGAAGGGCTTGTCAGAGAAAGATTCTCTGCTTCCCTGATTCTACGGACCTCCTCTGCCCCACGGGCTGTGTCTATTGTTGTTCCATCCTATGCCTCTGGAGGGAAACTTGCCACGTGTGTCAGGCACGGCTCCCTGGGGTTTCCGAACATCTTTCCACTCTTCTGACCTTTAGGGTATGGTCTAGAGGGAGTGGAAAAACGGACTCCCATGGCAGAGAGAGTCTTGCCTTCCTGCTCACACTTGGTAAGGGTATCTTTCACTTGTGGTCCAAACAGAGCCGAACCATTGAAAGGGGTATTGGTGAAAGATGCCTTGAAGGGATCAGTAAAGTTACATAACGGCATCCAGGCATGTCTTCTCAAAGCCACGCCTGTGCCTGCGGCCCTACTCGCCCCAACAGCCGCATACGAAATGAGCCGCATGGAGGAGTTGACGACTGAATTAAGAGTCGCCAGCTGGGAGTTAATCTTGTCTTGAGCCCCCACAGCTGATGGATCTTGAAGGGCATCTCCTAGCTCCTTGAGGAGATTCCTCTGGAGACGGGTGAATTGGCGCAAGTAATTCAGCGACAGCATGGAGAAGGTCGCTGAAGAAAACATCCGCTTCCCGTATCTGTCCATCATCCTAGAATCTTTTTTAGGGGGATGGACAGGTACAGAAGTGTCAGCCACCTCCTTTTTCATGGCCGCTGCTGCCACCATGGCATCAACGGGGACACCCTTTGTCAAAAACTGTTTATCTTGAGGGGCCGTAATAAACTTAGTGGGCCTGCGGGGGGTTGGTTCCAATGTGTCCGGGGCTGACCACACCTTTCGAGCCACTACTTCCATCAATGGATTGAAAGGCGGAGACACCCAGGAGGTGGAGGGGTGAGAACCAAACGCGTCCAGGAATACCGACTTGTCCTCAGAAGGGTTAAGGGCAGTCCAGTTCCCCCTCTGCCTAAGGATCTCAAGGATGTCTGAGAATCTTCCAAGTCGGTATCTGATGTGACAGACTCGGGGGAGTCAACATGTTTCCTCTTACATTTCCTCTTTCGAGGGGGGCACCTCTGAAATTTCAGGGGAGGCCTCGGAAGAGGAAGATGCACCCAGTGGGGTGACCTGGAGCATTTGATCCCCTCGTTTGGGGTCTGGAGAAGGGGCAGAGACTGAAGCAGGCACCCTGGGGGGAGGAGCCGAAGGGGCTGATCGAGGTGCAGACTCAGAAGTCAGCACGCTCATGACCTCGAAGGCGCCCCTGTCCGGCAGAAAAGAGGGTCCCCACTCTAAAAGATGGGAATCCTCCATGGCACCGAAAGGGACGGCTCCGAGGCCGATGTAGGAGCCGAGCTTACCTGCGCCGAGGCTCCGAGAGGGAGAACGGGGTTGGACAAGGGTCCAATGCCACTCACCCCCTCAGAGCCGATGAGGGAGTCTCGGCACCCAGATCCCTCCAAGGACAGAACCATTGAAGAAATCAGAGCAGACAACGGAGCCGAAAGGGGAAGCATTGGTGCCGACGTTTCCAAGATCTGAGCCCCAACAAACTCCGGCTCCGAACTGACAGGAGGAGTAGGAGGAGGAACTACTTCAGAAACAGGAACAGCCACAGCCCAATGAGGAGGGCTAGTTAACATTTTAGCCAGGGCCTGCAATTTGAGGAGTCTACTAACCACCCTCTCCAAGTCATAATCGGATAGCCTCGAGGACCGAGAAGAGTGGGACCGATGGCTCCGTTCAGATTGTAGTAAAGCCGACCCCGGAGCCAAGCGAATCGACTCTAGGGATGGAGACCTAGATCGCTTATGGCTTCATGACGGTTCTGACACCAAGGTCGGAGCAGAGTGAGATTCAGATACTTTGGTTCCGGCCGAAACCAAAATGGAAGCAGACGCTCCACCTGTCGACGGCTCCGTACTGGGAGCCAATGTCTTGGTGGGCTTAGGGGTCTTTGCTGGCTGAGGCTTCGCCGGAGACCCCTCGGGTTTTAGTAACCCTCTAAGAATCAACTTGTTCCTACGCTCCTGCAGGAGTCTCGGACTAAAGGCATGACATACCGAGCAAGAGTCCTGCAAGTGTAGGGCGCCCAAACAATAAACACAAGTGTGACCGTCTGTCAGAGACATTTTCTGACAGCACGAGTCACACTTCTTGAACCCTGACACCTTGGTATCCTTTGACATGCGCAAGAAAAAGGGATACCAACGGAAGTATACTAGACTAGTGTAAAGAAACAAACAAACACACACACACACACACTAGTCCCACACCTTTACACAAAAATTTAAAGAGAGTAACAATACTAGAAAAATAAACAAGAAATTTATCTTTAACTACAAAGGCTAAACACTACTTCCTACTGGAAAAAGGGTTTATAAAAGGGAAGGGGGTTAGCCTCTAATTAAAACGGCTACTTTAAGGGAGATAGGGGGGCAGGGGAGAAACTCCCTAAGCAAAAACAAGTTTCCTAAAAGGAAGAAAACACAGGGATTAAAGATAAAGAGGGTACTAAAACTAATCTAACAGTAATACACTACTAAAAAAGCTTTAAATATATACTAAATTTTAACAACTAAGTATCATAAAAAAGTTAAATACGACCTGAGCCAGTAAAGCGCAACCTCATAGCTAAAGTGGCAATGAGATCTGGGGATCTAGCGCCAGGCACTGTGGGATATAGGGAGGCCTCGAGCCAGTAAATAGCTCTCAAGCTTTAGAAAATGGCCGAGTTGGAGCCGAAGATCGGCTCCGAACCCAACCAGCAAGAATGAAGGCGAGAGAGACAACTTAACATTATCGGTTCTAGGTCTCAGAGAGGGGAAGGCTGGCTTCCTCTAAATTAAGGTAACAAGGTCTTCAGCCATTCTAAGCATTTGTTTTTGAGGCATATGGGCCTGAGTCATCGATTTGGATGTCAGTTTTCTAGGCATAGTGCGAGTTTTAGGAATTCGGTACTTCTAGTTGGAAATGATGCTGTTGGTTTAATACGGAAATCTGTAGGCCTCAATACACCCTCAGAAACTGGTGCCTACACAGCGGCTCCGGACCCATCCAAGGTAGAGACATCCGCAGGTTCCATAGTTGAAGAAGCATCTCCCGGCATACCGGACTCTGAATGGGTCTCAGTAGAGGCCTGCGAATCTGTAGTAGCAGGAATCATGGGCTGCATATGTGCCTCACTGCGTACCAGTGGACTGGCGACTAGCTTAACGAAAGCGTTGTCGGCAGTTTTGGACCTATGAGGTCTGTCTCTGTCTTCATCCTTATGTTTTTTCAGATCGGTAGTCAGATGGCTTAATGAAGCCATTTTGGGGTACGGAGATCGAGAACAAACTTATTTAGCTACAAAAATAGCCCGATGATGAATAGTCCGGGTGTTGAACAAGGCATAAGGGACGTCGTAGTCTGGGCCTAAACAGGTGAAGCAGTAAGAATGAAAATCTCTATGAGGTATTTGATTTCCACAGGCAAGACAATAGTTAATCTTTTTTCTGACATCGGTTAGAGCAAGAAAAAATGATTCCCAACAGGGTACTTATCTTTTTTGAAAACTTCGGGTCTGAAACTCAAACGAATATTTCAGGAGCCGGCTGACCGTCATTCTAAGAACTGCTTCTGCTTCGGGCACCGTACAGCAAGAAAGACTGATGTAATGGCGTCGGCTGCATGTTTTATACTCCTGACGTCATGGAAGAAGCGACAGCATCCGACGCAGAAATCCGAAGACTCTGGTATTCAGGCCGCCTGAGGGTTACCTGCAAGCAGATACCCCAAATGTGATGATGGCAACAGTGAAACCCGAAGAACATCTCCAGGTTGCAGCTTCCAGGATGTCCCTTGGTAGGGACTCCCCTGAGGAATGCTGTAGAGGTTGAGGTAGCCCTAGTGGAATGAGTTCTGATCCACTATGGGGTAGGTTTTCCATGGTGTTTGTAGCAGAAATGGATGCAATGTGCTATCCATTTGGAAATGGTTTGCTTTGAAATGGCCTTGTACTCTGCCCCTGTAGCAAAGCTGACTAGCAGCTGGTCAGATATTCTAAAAGGTTTAGTTCTGTCAAGGTAGAGCCTAAGCTGTCTGTGCACGTCCAAGGAGTGTAGAATCCTTTCCTCTATTTTGAGCATTACAGAAAAAGGTTGGTAAATGGATGGATTGGTTTAAAGGCACACTGGATACCACCTTGGCCACAAATGATGGGTTAGTCCTTTGGGAAACCCTGTCTTCATGGAAAATAATGAGGGGTTCCACAGCCATTAGTGCCTGTAACACAGACACTCTTCTTGCTGAAGTGATGGCTAGAAGTAAGGCTGTTTTCCAAGAGAGGAAATTTAACTCTGCTGTAGCAGCAGGCTCAAAAGGGGGGGGGGGGAGTGTGAGCTTCTCTAGTACAAAGTTAAGGTCCCAGGCAGGGGTTGGAGCTTTCCTCTGGGGCCTTAAATTGTTAGCTCCTCTCAGGAAGTGTTTGATGAGCGGGTGAGAAAATAGAGGTGGGCTCAGTATTGTAGTGAGCTGAGATAGAAGAGGCATGAATTTTAATTGAGAAGGATAGGCCTTTGTGGAGTAGCTCTGCTACATAATCTAGGATTTGAGGTAAGGTGGGCACAGCTGTGTCCTTTCCTTGAGACTGGCTCCAAGAACAATATATTTTCCACTTTTCTGAATAGGATTTCCTAGTACTAGGCCTTCTGGCCTCAAGGATGACATCCAGCACCTGTTTGCTGAGGGTTGCTGGTGGTGTACTCAAGGGATAAGCCAAGCTGCAAGGTTCAGGGTTTGCAGATGTGGATGCAAAATCTGTCCCTCCTGCTGGGACAGCAGGGAGAGGGTCCGATGTAGGTGCCAGGGTGGCACTGCTGTCAGGCTGCGTATGAGTGGGTACCAGTGCTGGCGTGGCCAGTTTGGGGCAATAAGGATTGTCCTTGGCCTGTCCTGTTTGATATTGAGTAGTACTTTTGAGAAGAGGGGCAGAGGGGGAAAGGCATAAATTGACAGGTTTTCCCATGTAAAGGATAGGGCATCCACTTTCCATGCTTGGCTGTGTGGATTTCTGGTGCAAAATTTGTTTAATTGATGGTTTTGGGGGAGGCAAAGAGGTCCACCTCTGGAGCCCCCCCCCACCTGTGGATTAGAAGTTCCCCCCTGCTTGTTTACGTACCACATAACTGTGGTGTTGTCTGTCTTTATAAGTTGTTGTCCTGGAAGGATAAGGTATTTGAAAGCTGTCAGAGCATTCTGTACAGCTAACATTTCTTTTTGATCGATATTGCAGGGGAATTTATTCTGGGCTCCATTTGCCTTGAATGCATTTGCCTATGTGAGCCCCCCCCCCCCCACGCATAGTCTGATGCGTCTGTTGTCAGGGTTTGGGCGGCGAGGGGTTGAGTGAAAGAAGTCCCTTGTTGTGGTTGCATGCCTCTGCCCACCAAAGGAACTTTACCCTTAGATAAGGAATGATAGGAATCAGTTTTTCCAGGTCCTGAGAATGTTGACACCAGAGACTTAAGTACCATTGAAGTTTCCTCATATGCAGTCTTGTATATGGAATTAGAGGCCATGAACCTTAGGACTTGCAGTATTTTTCTTGCAGATAGCTGGGCTTTGGTGGCCATTAGTTTGAAGTAGTTTGTCAAATAAGCTTGTTTTTCTGAAGTCAGGAATGCCATCTGGGAAGTTGTGTTCAAGCTTGCTCCCAGGAATACAATCTTTTGGTTGGGCACCAGTTGTGATTTATTTCCGTTAATAGTGTACCCCAGAGAAGTTAGAAGTTTCTTTAAAAATACCAGGTGCTGAAGTAGCAATTCCTGACGGTCTGAATCAGGCAATCGTCGAAGTATGGGTAAATCTGAATATTTTGCTGCCTGCAGTATGCAATGGCTGGAGCCAGGCACTTTGTGAATACCCTGGGTGCAGCAGATAAGCCAAAGGGAAGTGCAGAGTACTGATGGTGCATACAGCCTTCCCTGAAACGTAGATATTTCCTGCAAGATTCCCTTATGGGGATGTGAAGATGAGCTTCTTTTAAGTCTAGGGTGACTAGTCAGCATCCTTGGCTAGCATAGGAAGAAGCTGTTGCAGAGTCAACATTTTGAATTTTGGGACCACCAGGAAGGTGTTGAGAATTGACAGATCTAGGATAGGGTGCCAGGAGCCCTCTTTTCTGGGCACCAGGAATAGTCTAGAGTAGAAGCCCTGTCCCCTTTGCTCTACTGGCACAGGTTGAATAGCCCTGATACTGAGAAGAGAAAGCACTTGCTTTTGAGCTTCTGCCCACTGGTTTGGAGGAAGGTCTGGCAACCCACTTGGGGTTGGCAGTGAGTTGAAGTAGAATCTGTATCCCTGGGGTACAATGTTTAGGACCCATCGGTCCTGGGTAATGGACCTCCAGTTTTGTGCATGCAGGGTGAGTTTTCTAAGTTCTTGGGCTTTGCTGGGAAGGAAGATAGACAAGTCATTGTGAACTTTTTCCATAAGGGGGTGGCTTACGACTCAATGTTTTTTGAGGATTGAGCACGCCATTGTTTAGATCTCTGAATAACCTGAGACTGTAGTCTTGGGTTTGGACTGAGAATGCCTGGTTTGCAGAATGCATTAACTGTTGTAAATGAGAAGTTATGTACCTACCATAACGTTCCATGTTAGTTGTCTTCTCTCGCCTTCTTTCTTGCTGGATGGGTTCAGAGCCGAACCTCGGCTCCGACTCGGCCTATACTAAAGCTCGAGAGCTAATTTTACCGGCTCGAGGCAACCCTATATCCCATGATGCTAGGTGCTAACTACCCAGATCTCGTTTGGTAGCTGACAAAACAATAGCCAATTCAGTCAGCCCCACTCAGGTGGAGGAGGAGAAAGGAGAACTCCCCAAATGTCACTATCTGAAGCCGTAGCTATCGCAGGACCACCTGTTTGAGCTTGAAATAGTGCAAGATAAGGTCCCTTAGAAGAAGGGGAAATCCTTTCGGTCTGTCCAGGCTAGGGGGATGGTGGGTGGGATGCAAGAAAGGCGGCAAGAGAAGACAACTAACATGGAACGTTATGGTATATACATAACTTCTCAATGTTAAGTTGTCAATCTCGCCTTCATTCTTGCTGGATGGGACCGGGTCCCTAGCAACTTCATCCTGGGTGGCTCATTGGAACAGACTCTTGAGAACGGTGGAACCAAAATTTGCCCTGTTTCTGGAGGCCATGCCCAATTTGTAATGTGTAACAAAGGTATGAGGAGATGCCCATGTGGCTGCCGCACAGATAGTGTCGATTGGTAATCTAGCTTGAAAGGCTGTTGATGTAGCTAACGCTCTGGTTGAATGGGCTCTTGGCCTAGAAGGCAATTCTTTACCTCTGAGTTGATAAATACAGGTAATCACAGAAGACAGCCACCTAGACAGGGTTACTTTGGATACCAGAAGGCCCTTTCTACTTTCTGCATAAGATAAAAAGAGTTGATCAGATTTCCTGATTTGTTTAGTTCTGTCCAGATAGTAGCGGAGCTGACGATGAACGTCCAGGCAATGCAGTTTTTGCTCCGCCCTATTTGAATGATTAGGGAAGAAAACTGGAAGATCAATAGATTGATTTAAATTTGCCTGAGAAGCCACCTTGGGTAAAAAAGATGGGTTAGTTCTTAGAGAAACTCTGTCTTTGTGGAAAACTAAATAAGGAGGACGAATGCAAAGGGCATGAAGTTCAGATACTCTCCTAGCAGATGTAATGGCGACTAGGAAGAGTGTCTTCCAGGAAAGTAAATTCAATGAACAGGAAGCCGCAGGTTCAAAGGGAGGGAGAATCAAGGATGTTAAAACTAAGTTTAAATCCCACTGTGGTGGGGGGTCTTTGATCGGGGGCTTGAGTAAAAAGATACCTCTGAGGAATGCCTTGCAAAGCTTATGGGATATGATGCTGGAGTCCGACAGGCCTATGTGAAAATTTGAAATGGCTGCTAACTAACTTTTACTGTGGGGGATGAAGATCCTGAATGAAAAATTTCAGCTAGGAAATCTAAGACAGAGTGTATTGGAGCAGTGAAGGGGTCTATATTCCTAGCCTTTGCCCAGAAGGAAAAAAGTACAGTTTTGTACCTACCATAAATGTAGATGTTCGAGTGCTAATACAGCTGCAGTCATAACAGATGGGTTCTCCTGCCATCAGGTGGGTCCTCGGTCGGCCGAATTCCAAAGTCTAGGTCCGGCATCGGTTGTCGTCGCTTCTTCCCTGACATCAGTGCGACAGGGGTATAAAAGAACCAGCCAACGCCATTTTCTTCAGTTTTTCTTGCCCCAGATGTCAGGTGCCTCCAGAAGGAAGGCAAAACATAAATTTATGTAGTAAAGCAAATGCAATATAATCAAAAAACAGTAGTTGCAAGCAAATACACCATAAAAGAATACCCCAATGAGGTTGTATGAGGAGGTGTTAGCCATAAGGCCTGTACCAAGAGGGGAAGGAGGGAGGGAAACCTGGACTGCAGCTGTATTAGCACTCGAACATCTAAATTTATGGTAGGTACAAAAAGTACAGTTTTGTACCTACCATAAATGTAGATGTCCGAACAGGATAGCATCTGCAGTCATAACAAATGGGTTGTCCTGTCGTCAGGCAGCCCTTCGGTCGGCCGGATTCCAAAGTCTGGGTCCGGCTTCGGCTGATGTCGCACTTCACCCGTCATCTCTGCTGGTCTTCGGGTATAAAGGCATCAGCCGACGCCATTTTCCTCAGTGTTTCTTGCCCCAGATGCCAGTTGCCCTCTAGGAAAGCTAAATTTTGGATAAATGCCAATGTTTCCAAAATAGTAGAAGGCAAACACAAAAAATAAGCATGTATGTACATATATACAAACAAATGCACCATAAGAGACTCCCCCCCCAGCTAGCTATTAGGAGGGTAAATACCCTAGGAGTACCACAGAGGGGAAAGGAGGGTGGGTAATCCTGACTGCAGATGCTATCCTGTTCAGACATCTACATTTATGGTAGGTACAAAACTGTACTATGTCCTTCAAGGATGCATCTGCAGTCATAACAAATGGGTAGAATACCATAGCCAAACTAGGGGAGGAGGAAGAAGAATTATGGTGTAGTTAGGATCCCTTGCAATACAGCAGTGGCAAACCCTGCTCGGGATCTAGAGTACAGAGGTAAATTATAATGCTTGGCAAATGTATGCACGGAGGTCCAAGTAGCCGCCTCAATAATGTCCTTGGTTGCCACTCCTCGTAAGAAAGCTGTGGTAGTGGCTGTAGCCCTTGTAGAATGAGGTCTTATGTTCTGTGGAACTGGTTTTCCATGGTAGGAGTAACAGAATCTTATGCAATTTCCTATCCATTTGGAGATTGTCTGTTTGAAATTGCTTTTCCTTCCCTTCCTGTTGCATAGGCTACTAAAAGCTGGTCAGTTTTCTGTTACTTTTGGTTCTGTCCAGGTAGTAGCGTAACTGTCTATGTACATCCAAGGTATGCAGCAGCCTTTCCCCCCTGTTCTGTGGATTGGGAAAGAAGGTAGGTCGGTGGATTGCCTGGTTTAAAGACACTCTGGATACCACCTTAGGCATAAATGTAGGATTAGTTCTCATGGACACTCTATCTTGATGGAAGATTAGGAAAGGTTGTACTGCCATTAAGGCCTGTAGTTCCGAAACCCTCCTTGCTGAAGTAATTGCCAGTAGGAAAGCAGTTTTCCATGATAGGTGTTGAAGATCTGCTGTTGCTGCTGGTTCAAATGGAGGGAGTGTCAATTTTTCTAGCACAAAGTTCAAGTCCCATGCTGGTAATGGTGGTTTCCTAGGAGGTTTTACATTCTTGATCCCTCTGAGGAATTGCCTGAGTAGAGGATGCGAAAAGACAGGTGGATCAAAGCTGTATTCTGCGGAAATAGCTGATGCATGTATCTTGATGGAGGAATAGGACAGGCCTGTATGTAAAAGCTCTGCCAAGTACTCCAGGATGTTAGCAATATCTATGTTCGAGACATCTTTTCCTCTTTCAGTACTCCAAATGACAAACCTTTTCCATTTGCCTGCATAGTTCCTTCTTGTTGAAGGTCTGCGGGCTTCAAGGATAATGTCTTTAACTCTTTGGGATAAGTCTGGGTTAGTAGCTGTTATGTGATGTTCCAGGCAGTCAGTTGCAAGGTTTTTAGGTTTGGGTGCATGATGTTGTAGTTGTTCTGAGTTAACATCAAAGGCATCAGGGGTATTGGCCACATTCTCCCCTGAGACATGCTCCTCAGCAAAGGATACCAGTGTTGTCTTGGCCAATTCGGAGCTATCAGAATTATCCTTGGACGTTCCTCTTTGATTTTCAGTAGTACCTTGTGCATCAAAGGAAGAGGTGGAAATGCATATGCTGTCAGGCCTTTCCAACTGAAGGATAGAGTCCACCTTCCATGCTAGTGGGTGGCATGCCCTTGTTCAGAATTTTTTGAGCTGGTGATTGAGTGGGGATGCGAATAGGTCTATTTGTGGCATTCCCCATTTCTTTGTGATGGCCTTGAAGATGTCCGGGTGTAGCATCCATTCGTGAGCATCCGAGGTGGTTCTGCTTAACATGTCTGCTAGGGTGTTTTCTTTTCCCGGCACAAATATTGCCTGTAACTGGATGATGTTGCTCAGAGCCATATTCCAAAGGTCCAGAGTCATTCTGCATAGGGGGTATGAATGAGTGCCTCCCTGTTTGTTGATGTACCACATGACTGTGGTGTTGTCTGTCCTTATCATTAAATGGCCTTCTTTGAGGAATGTTTGAATTTCTGGATTGCTAGTTTTACTGCCAGCATTTCTTTTTGGTTTATGTGCAGGTGCAGCTGGTCTGGAGTCCACAATCCTTGTATGCACTTGTCCAACATGTGCGCACCGCAGCCTAGGTCTGAGGCGTCCGTTGTGATGGTTTGGTTTGCTTGAAAGTTGTGGAAGGGCAAGCCTGGGTTTGACTGGCATGCTTGAGCCCACCATAGGAACTCTTGTTTCAGGCATGGGATTAGTGGGATTTCGGTTTCTAAGCTGTGCCTGTGTTGAGACCATAAATTCTTTAGGTACCACTGTAGTTTTCTCATATGCAGTCTGGCATGGGGACCAGGATTATGCATGATGCCATGAAGCCCAAGGCCTGCAGTACCTTTCTTGCTGTTAGTTTGTGCTGCTTTGTTAATGCCAAGAAGTAAAGAGGGAGTTGTGCTTGTTTTTCTGCAGTTAGGAATGCCATTTGTTTTACTATGTCCAATTCGCACCCAAGAATGTTCTTGTCTGGGATGGTATCAGTCTTGACTTTTTAAATTGACTGTGTATCCCAGGGCTTGTAGTAAGCAAATGACTCTTTGTAAATCTGTTGTCAGCTTGCTTTTGTTGTCCGCTTGTAACAGGCAGTCGTCCAGGTATGGATAAATTTGGATTCCTGTAGCCTGCAATGAGCGATTACTGATGCCAGGCATTTTGTGAATACTCTGGCGCAGTAGATAAGCCAAAGGGCAATGCTGAGAATTGATAATGCTCTGATCCTGCAAGAAATCTGAGGTATCTTCTGCAATTTGGTCGTATGGGGACGTGCAGGTATGCCTCCTTGAGATCTAGAGTTACCAGCCAACACTCCTTGCCCAGCATGGGAAGAAGTTGCTGTAGGGTCAGCATTTTGAATTTTGGTACAATGATGTATGTGTTTAAGACGGACAGGTCGAGAATAGGTCTCCAACTTTTCTCTTTTCTTGGTACTAGGAAGAGTCTGGAGTAGAATCCTTTGCCCTGTTGTGTTATTGGTACTCTTTCCACAGCTCTCATCTTTGTTAATTGAGCTATCTGCTTTAGAGCTTCTGTTTTTTGATTTGGAGGTAGATTTGGCATTCCTCTTTTTACTGGTAAGGTGTGGAAGTGGAACCTGTAGCCTTGGTCTATGGTTTGCAAAATCCACTTGTCTTTTGTGATATAGTGCCAATTTTTCGAAAATAAGGCTAACTTTCCGCCTAAAGGTGCTGCTATTTGCTCCCTGGTAGGCGGTGTCAGAGTCAAGTCACTGTGATTGTCCTGTTGCAGTGGCAGTGGTTGCGTCTGTGCCTCTCTGGTTATTGCCTTGCCACTGGCGTCCTCTATAGGCACCTCCTCTGGATTGATTTCTGCCTCTAGAGCGTCTATTCCTGCCTCTCTGAGATTTTGAGGAGTCTGGAAAGGACCAATTTTTGGCAGGCCAGTTCCTGCTAAACCTTGGGGCTGAACCTGTAAGAAATCCTTAACTGTTTGTACAGATTTTGCCTTCTCTTCCATTTTCTTCATTACTTGCTGAGCAGGTGTACCAAATAGACTGGCCTTATCCATAGGAGCATCTAACAGCTTTGCTTTAACATGATCCGCAAAACCTGTTCCTTCAACCATGCATGCCTTCTTATCACTGTGCCAGTCATGGCTGATCTAAATGAAGCCTCCAGTGCATCATAGCCACATTTTAAAGAATGGTTACTAACCTGCTGAATGTTATTCACCATTTCTAAAACATATTTCTTATCTAAGGAGTCATCAGAGGACAGCTTCTTAGTTAACTGATCAAGCATAAACTCTTGGTATTGGATCATGTGAAACTGACAGTTTAAAGCTCTAGCTGAGAGAGTAGCAGAGGTGTAAACTTTTTCCCCATCTCTAAGGACCTGGATTCCCTTTCAGAAGGGAGAGGGTTTTTGCTGAGGTCGAAGCTACTGCCTTAGGCCCCTGGGATATAGTCTCCGGATCTGCAAGTGGGGCCTTGTATAGGTGGTGATGAGTGTCTGGCACCCTGTAAAATCTATCTGGTTTGGCAGGGGCTGGAGGTAAAGTATCAGGAGCAGTGCAAACATCATTAAATGCATCATCCACAACAGGCAGAACTGGAGGTATAGCTAAGGGCCTATGTTGTGGTAAGTGCAGAAAGGTCCTAAGCCTTTTTCTTGAATCTGAGAAAACTTGTCCCTGCCATTGGAATTGTTCTCTCATGGCATGTAAGGTTTCCCCAAAGGAAAATTCCTCTGGTGGAGAGGCAGATGGAATAGATTCTTCAGCATCGGAATCTTCATAAGTAGAAAAAGGAGCCTCTGGCTGATCTGTAATGTGTGAGTCATCCGAAGAATCAGAGGACACTGGCTCGGGGGGCTCTGCTCTAGGTCTCTTTTCTGGAGGCTGAGAGGCCCTGTCTGGGTGAGATTGGGATCCCCTAATTAAGGAGATTAAATCCTCTGCCAGAGTAAGCATTTGTGAACTAGAAGTGGGCCTATGTGAGGGGGTCTTAACAGGCACTGATTTAACAGTTTTGGCTGCTTTAGCCCTGGCAAAGGCCTTTATAGACATGGCTGCAGGAGGCCTAGCAGCACCACGTGCTGGGGTAGAGACATCCAAAGGGATGGTGTCTGATAATTCACTAGGAACCACAGTAGTAGGCAAAACTTCAGAGGCCGATTCAACTAAGGTAGCAGGAGCCTCAGTAGTAGTCATGGATTCGCTGAAGATTGACCGTTTTCTCGGTTTCGCCGAAACCGAGACACTCGCGTTTGCTTAACCGTGGTTTTGGCGAAACCGGACCGCGAGTGTCGGTCTTTTCTTTGCTTTTAACAATTTGGGTAGTCGGGGATCCGACGGCATAATGTACGCAAAATCTGAGCCGAAAAACTGTTCAGCAAACTCCGACCGATGCCTGCGTCCGCCGGTTGAAGGAAGCACAGGCTAAACAGGCTGCTACGCCGTGGTCTGGGCCTAAACAAGGTAGGCAGTAAGAGTGGAAATCTTTATGAGGTATTTGTTTCCCACAAGTTAAACAGTTATTTACTTTTTCTGACATCGGCTGAGGCAAGAAAGAGTCCCCAACGGGTACTTAGCTTTTAGAAGTCTTCGGTAGTATTCGGTAGTAGTAATCTCTGGATCTGACCGACCGGCACTTGCGAACAGCTTCTGCTTCGGCGCCACGGCAAGAAAGACTGAGGAAAATGGCGTCGGCTGATGCCTTTATACCCAAAGACCAGCAGAGATGACGTCGGGTGAAGTGCGACATCAGCCGAAGCCGGACCCAGACTTTGGAATCCGGCCGACCGAAGGGCTGCCTGATGACAGGACAACCCATTTGTTATGACTGCAGATGCATCCTTGAAGGACATCTGTACTATGTTCATCGTGCATACAGCTGCAGTCATAACAGATGGGTAGAATCCCAAAGCTAATAAAGGGGTGGTAGGCACTAAGTGGAACTAGGTGTAGCCAGGATGCCCTGCAAGACTGCAGTGGCAAAGCCCGCTCTAGTTTTGGAGTATAATGGTAGGTGATCGTGCTTGGAGAAAGTATGTACAGGACTCCAAGTGGCTGCTTCCAAAATATCTTTGGTAGGAACCCCCCTGAGGAAGGCAGCAGAGGTGGCTGTGGCCCTTGTGGAGTGAGATCTGATGCCTGTAGGTACAGTTTTACCATGAAAAGAGTAACAAAAGTGTATGCAGTGGGCTATCCATTTTGAGATTGTCTGTTTAGAAATAGGCTTCCCTTGAGCACCTGTAGCATAGGACACAAAGAGTTGCTCTGATTTTCTGAAAAGCTTTGTTCTGTCCAAATAATAACGGAGCTGTCTGTGAATATCCAAGGAATGTAGTAGCCTCTCCCCTTTGTTTTGTGTATTAAGGTAAAAGGTAGGTAAGTGGATAGCCTGATTCAAGGCTACCCTGGATACTACCTTTGGCATAAATGAAGGATTGGTTCGTAAGGAAACTCTGTCCTGATGGAAAATGATGAAAGGCTGCACAGCCATGAGGGCTTGTAGTTCCGAAACCCTGCGTGCTGAGGTGATAGCTAGAAGGAAATCTGTTTTCCATGACAAATATTGCAGATCTGTTGAAGCAGCTGGCTCAAAAGGAGGCAGGGTTAGTTTTTCTAGAATGAAATTGAGGTCCCAAGCTGGTACTGGTTGCTTCCTTGGGGGTGTTATATTCTTAGCTCCTCTGAGGAACTGTCTTAAGAGAGGGTGAGAGAATAAAGGAGGATCAGTGTTGTTCATAGGTTCATAGGTTTATACTAGGCTATCTGCCCTAAGGCATTTATAAGCCTAGCCCAAATTTTTGTGGCTTACGCCACCCCTTATATGAAAAAATACTGTGCCCATTAGTTTGTTGTGCCTCTGTCCAGCAGTGACACAGAGATGATTCCCGGGGTAAACCTATGATCTCCCATCCACAGGTCTAGATTTCTCTTGAACAGAGTCAGCGAGGTGCTCTGCCTCACATGGACCGGGATTTTATTCCACAGCATAGGGAGTCTGAGTGATAAATCTATCCCTCCAGCACGTCCTATTTATATCCGTGCTAAGGTTTAAGTCACTTGCTCTAGTAGTTTTGGTGGATTTGGATTTTTGAGGTGGAGCATGTCCATTAATTCCGGGTTGGACATGGCCTTGTATGTCAGGCACATGTCACCTCTGAGCAGACGGTATGCGACTGAATAGAGCTGGAGTTTCTTCAATCTGGCAGCATATGACAGATTTTGGAGTCCCTTTATCCTTTTGGTGAGGAACTTTTGGGGTCTCTCCAATTGCTGCAGATGTCGGGTGAGATGCATCCGAATGGGGCATTGTACTCGATCATTGGTCTGATAAGTGAAGAGTACAGGGGAACAATAACCTCACTAGATCTGGATGTGAACCCCTTCATGATCAGGTGGGCAATGTAGAAGGTCTTTCTAACCACTTTAGCAATGTGAGTGTCAAAAGAAAGGCCACTGTCAACCTGGGTCCCCAGGTCCCTGATAACCTCTTCTGTGCTTAGTGGATTGCCACCTATATGGTAGCTTGGGGTTACCTTGTTTTTCCTGAAGGGTATGACTATACATTTTTGGCTTAACTTCAGGCCATGGCTCTGGCACCAGCTATCTGTTTCGTGAGTCCCTTCTGAAGGATATCCGTGTCGATGCACTTTCCACTATGGCCCAGTTTGCAGTCGCCTGCAAACTTTGTCAGCCAAAGTCCTCCTATGTTGGCCTGTACTTGAGAAGTAGATGCCAAACAATAGGGGGCCAAGGACCGAGCCCTGTGGGACACCACTTGTGACTGGCTTGGAATCTGACACAGCGCCAGCAACTCTAACCCTGTGGGTTCTGTCCTTAAGCCAGTTTGCAACCCATCTTGTGACATATGGGTTTACATTTAAGCTGGTAAGTTTTTCTACAATACCCGAGTGGGGTATTGTGTCGAAAGCCTTTGCAAGGTCAAGGTAGGCTGTATGGACTGCCTTTCCCTCATCAATGGCCTTGGTGACTGTTTCGAAGAAGTCGACCAAGTTCAAAAGGCATGATCTTCTCTTGACAAAGCCAAACTGGGTCGGGTCCAATGTCTGCAAGTCCCCTATATCTTTGTTTATGAGCTCCATTATGATCCTCTCCATAGCTTTGCAGACTAGACTTGTTAAGCTTATGGGGCGGTAATTACCAGGGTCAGTAGAGGCGCCGCCTTTGTGGAGTGGGACTACAGTTGCCGTACACCACTCCTTGGGCACGTATCCTGTGGTAAGGCTGAGATTAAACAGCTGCCTTATGTGCGGGTTTAATTCCTCATTTAGCTTGTGTAGCACACAGCCGGGGACACCATCCAGTCCCATTGATGCTGTGTTTTTAGCTTTAGAGAGTGCAGCTTTCACCTGCGCATTTGAGATGTCCGGGAGGCTACACTCGGCTGGGATAGTTATCTCTCCTTTAGGGGAGAGGGGGTGAAGTTTGCACTGAACCTGTCTGCCAGTATGTTGGCAATGTCTGTGGGTTCAGTGATTTTTGTATCATTTTGGACTAATTCTGAGCATATCTGGGAGTTTCCAGCCAGGTTCCTAACATAGCTGAAAAAGGCCTTATGATTGTCCTTTGAACCCATGGCAATTTTTCTCTCAAAATTGGCCTTAGTTGATTTTATGAGTGCTCGTATTTTTTACTAATAATGATCAGGGGTGACTTCCTTTTATGGATTTTGTTCTATCATGTAATAGCTTTCTCCTCTTATTGTAAAGTTTGTTAATGGCTGGGGTCCACCAGACTGGACGTTTGCCCTTTGTGGAAAGAGTCTTGGTTTTATTTGGGATTGCCTGATCCATGCAGTCCTGGAGGTGTTCATAGAAGGCATTTGTAAGGGCTTCCGCAGCTTGGGTTGTGGTTTCCACTGGCTCAGGGGCCTTGAAGGATACCACACCAGTCTTGAGTAGTGTGAAGTTTGCTTTAGAGAAGTTCTTCACTATGGTCTTTTTTGTTTGGGGTGGGGGCGGGATGTGGATTTCCAGTGAGATTAGTTTATGATCAGATCTCACCAATGAGGGATATACTTCCGGTGTGGAGCATTTTGTCCCCATGTTTGTGACAATGAGATCTAGTATATTTTCTCCTCTCGTGGGAACAGTGACTAGCTGTTCCATGGCATTTGAATTTATGAACTCCAGGAACCGTTGGGCTAGAAAGTTAGGGTACTCTGCAGAAATGGCTGAGGCATGGATTTTGATGGAGGAGAATGAAAGTCCACTGCTTAACAGCTCGGCTAGGTACTGTAGTATTTGAGGTAAATTCAGTATTCCAGGATTCTGACCCTTTTTCTGATTCCAGACACAAAACCGTTTCCATTTTGCGGAGTAGGCTTTTCTAGTAGAAGGCCTTCTGGCCTCCAAAATGACATCCTGCACCTCCTTGGAGAGTAGGGTCTGCTGTGAATTTAAGGAATTCTCCATGCGGCTAGATTGAGTGTTTTCAGCTGATTGTGAAGAGTTTTGAAGTTGTGCTGAGTCAGTAGAAGAGGCATTAGAGGCAGGATCCATGGTGGGGAATAAGTCAGGCTCCTCAGGAGTGGGTACCAGTGTTGTCTTGGCCAGTCTGGAGCAATGAGAATCATCTTTGGTCTGTCTGCTCTGGCTTTTAATAGAACTTTGGCCAGCAGTGGAAGAGGTGGAAAGGCATAAATCGTCATTGTTGTCCAACTGAAAGAGTGCGTCCACTTTCCAGGCCTGTGGATGAAAGGTCCCTGAGCAAAACTTTGTCAATTGGTAATTTCTGTGGGTGGCAAAGAGATCTATGTCTGGCCTTCCCAGGCTTGAATTATCATTGTAAAAACTTGAGGATGCAACTTCCATTCGTGTGGATCTGTCATATTTCTGCTCAGGTTGTCTGCCAGTGTGTTTTCCTTCCCTGGCAGGAATTGTGCTTGAAGTTGGATTTGCAATTCCAGAGCCGTGTTCCAAATGGACATGGCTAGCCTGCACAGGGGATATGAATGAGTTCCTCCCTGTTTGTTTATGTACCACATCACTGTGGTGTTGTCTGTTCTTATCAATAGCTGCCCTGGATGCAGTAGGTCTTTGAAAGCCATAATAGCATTTATTACTGCTAGCATTTCCTTTTGATTGATGTGTAGGTGCTTTTCTTTTTGTGACCATTTGCCCTGAATGCACCGATCTGTCATCTGCGCCCCCCCAGGCGTAGTCCGAGGCGTCTGTTGTGATGACTTGATTTGTTTGAGGCTTGCAGAATGGGAGACCTATGTTTCTTTGGCATGCTTGAGTCCACCACAGAAATTCCTTTGGAAGACATGGAATCAGTGGTATGATTGTTTCCAAACTGTGGCTGTGTTGAGACCATAATTTTTTAGGTACCATTGAAGTTTCCTCATATGCAGCTTTGCACATGGGATTAGCAGGATGCAAGATGCCATGAATCCCAGAGCCTGCAGGATTTTCTTTGCAGTCAGTCTGGTGAAGGTTGCCAGTTTTCTGAAGTACTGAGTTAATTGGATTTTGACACATTCATTTCGGAAATTAAAGGAAATCCCTATGGCTTGGACTTCACTTACATTAAGGGGGGTAGTAATATCCAGTATCTGGATGTTGAATTTTATGTGGATTCCAATAATAGGATCCAGCATAGACCTTTCTACAAAGAAACAGCTGCAGATAATTTTTTGCATGCCTTGAGCATGCACAGTGGGCTATTAATTAATGCGTTGCCCGCAGGTGAGTTCAAGCGCATTGGATTTAATATTTCTGATTTGAGTTTGGTGGGAAGTGAGTTTGATAAAATAGAAAGTAAATTGAATTCAAGGGGTTACCCAGGGGCCATAGTTCGTTCTGCTAGAAGAAATGTGGAAAAGGAATTGGGTCTCCCAGTGCCTAAGAACTCTGAGAGTTATGAGGAAAATATGGTCAGAAAGAGAAGTTTAGGTGGTCAAGGTTTTAAGTTCAATTGGTCGGCTAACAATGAAGCAGAGGCCATCGAACAGGACAAATTATTTTTTGTCACC
This sequence comes from Protopterus annectens, assembly GCF_019279795.1. Lineage (NCBI taxonomy): Eukaryota > Metazoa > Chordata > Ceratodontiformes > Protopteridae > Protopterus > Protopterus annectens. Next base: position 49,450,300 of record NC_056741.1, read on the forward strand.
AAATTTTCTCAATTTTCCGAAATTTTGAGGGACACAGTGCTCAGTTTGTGGCCATTGGTTCTGGGACATGATAGAGTAGGGAAGTTTTTCCCTAGCAAAATCATCTTCTCTTATGGCAGATATCCTAACCTTAAGGAGATCCTAAATACTAGGAATTTTTTAAGGAGAAATATTAATACATCAAAGGTAGGGACATACAAATGCGGTAAGTGCAAGGTCTGCAGCAGAGTGAAGAACTTAGATGGCACAAAGATCAACAACAAGAGATACAGGGCTTTGGAATATTATGACTGTAACTCGGGAGGAGTGGTGTATATTATTGGTTGTGGGTGTCACAAATGGTATGTGGGGCAAACTTCCAGAAAAGTCAAGTTAAGAATAATGGAACATCTAGGAGATATTCGGCACAGTAGACAGGATAGCCCAGTGGCTAAACATTTCGCAGACTTCCATAATGGGACAGCGGAAGGATTTATATTTTGTGTATTAGGAAGGCCAATTAGCACAGAAGGGGATACTGGATTCAATAAGAAATTATTAGAAATGGAGTCCAAGTTCATTTTGAATTTTAAAACTCTTGCTCCCAATGGTATGAATTTAGATATGTAAATTTTGCTAAGGTAAAAATGATGGATATGTAATACAGTTTTTATTCAACAAAGCAAATAAATTAGCATATTCTGATCAACATAAATTATTTGTATAAGGTATATATATTTTTGTATATTTGCATTCATGCAATCACGAGGAAAGATGTTGCCAATTTGCACATAATGCAATATGCATTTATGAAAATTATTTGAAAATAAAAAATTTTTTTTGCGTAGGGGGATATATTGTAAAAACCTGATTTATGCCATTCATGATATATTCAATAAGTGACATAATTAAAAGAAAAAAGAATATCCTATCTTGCATAGTTATCTGTTTACAACTGACATGAGATGCATCAAGTACAAATGAAATGATGTCATTCAATACAAAACAGTAATGAGAAAGAATATGCTTTTTATGCATTTTATACATTTTCAACATACATATATCTTCATGCCATACATAGTTTCATTACTTTGTCGTAAGGTTGAAGTTTCTTATTTTGTAAAAAGAAATGAAATGGGTTGGTTGATTGATTGATTGTTTAAGTATATGATGGATGTTTTGATTGGCACTAATGCATTAAGTTAATGATATATAAGGTGTGGTGAAACACAAGTTAAATGTATTCCTTGAGAAGGCGAAGGCCGAGGTACCAGAGTGCAATAAAGAAGAAGCTTTTCACCAGTTACCAGCGTGTCTGTGCGGCGTTCTTAGTTTTTTCTATTCATCTTGCCAGTGTTTTTCTACGTACTGAGTTAATTGCCCTTGTTTCTCTGGCATGAGGTAGGCCATCTGGGTGTTTGTATCCAAGCTGGCACCCAGGAAAATTATTGTTTGAGAGGGTATTAGACTTGACTTCTTTTTGTTGACTGTGTATCCCAGAGATTTCAACAACATTATTACAAACGCCAGGTGTTTCAGAAGAGTGTGTTTGCTGTCCGCTTGGATCAGGCAGTCATCCAGATATGGGTATATTTGTATCCCTTGAAGTCTGCAGAAGGCAATTACTGATGCCAGGCATTTCGTGAACACTCTGGGCGCAGTAGATAAGCCAAAGGGCAATGCAGAGAATTGATAATGGGATGAACCTGCAAGAAATCTGAGGTATCTTCTGCAATCTTGTCTGATTGGGACATGCGGGTATGCCTCCTTGAGGTCCAATGTCACCAGCCAAGACTCCTTGCCCAGCATGGGAAGAAGCTGCTGTAATGTGAGCATCTTGAACTTTGGTACGAGTAAATATGTGTTTAGGATGGATAGGTCCAAAATAGGTCTCCAATCTTTGCCCTTCCTTGGTACCAGGAATAGTATGGAATAAAAACCTTGGCCCTGTTCTTGTGCAGGTACCTCTTGAACAGCTTTCATGTCCATGAGATCTGAAATTTGTTTTTGTGCCTCTGCCCTTTGATTGTGTGGCAGGTTTGGCATGCCTCTCATTTTTGGAAGGGTGCGAAAGTGGAATCTGTAGCCTCTGTCTATAATGTCCAGGATCCATTTGTCTTTTGTGACAATATGCCAATTTTTCGAAAATAATGCCAGTTTTCCGCCTAAAGGTGCTGCCATTTGAGCCTTGCTTGGCATGCAAAGGGGAAAGTCATTGGGTCTGCTTTCTGAATGGCTGTGAACTATCCTCACCCCCTCTTGGTGTAGGCGTTTGCCATTGTCTGCCTCTAAATGATCCTTGAGATTGCCCTCTACCTCTCGGGCGCCTGTATCTACCTCTTTGAGGTCCGTCTTTGGCTGGAAAGGACCAATTATTTGAAGGCCAATTTCTACTGAACCGTGGCGGTTGTACCTGTAGGAAATCTTTCACTGTTTGCATTGATTTTGCCTTTTCCTCCATTTTTGTTAATACCTCCTTAGCTTTAACACCAAACAATACATCTTTTTGAAGAGGTGCATCTAGTAATTTAGCTTTGACATGGTCTAGAAAGGTTTGCTCTTTGAGCCAAGCATGTCTACGTATGACTGATCCTGTAACAGCAGCTCTACAAGAGGCCTCTAAAGCATCAAAACCACATTGCAAGGTATGTTTACCCACTTGCTCTGCACTATGCAACAAATCCTGCAACTCCTTCAAGTCTGGTTGTTCAGCTTGTGACATTTTGCTTTTCAACTGAGATAACAAAAACTGCTGATACTTTAACATATGGAACTGACAGTTTAATGCCCTCATGGTTAAAGTGGCCGAGGTGTATACCTTTTTCCCCCACCTTTCTAAAGCTCTGGAATCTCTCTCTGAAGGTAATGAATTTTTGGCAGTGGAGGCCTTAATTCCCTTGGGACCCTGTGAAATAGTTTCTGGGTCAGCCGCATGGCTTTGTATAGGAATTGGTGTGAATCAGGCACCAGGTAATACCTGTCAGGCTTGACTGGAGCTGGAGGTAAAGAATCTGGGTTAAGGCTGGCCTCTGAATACACATCATCTAATATGTCTAAGACAGGAGGTATAGCCAGAGGCCTGTGCTGAGGGAGCAAGAGGAAATCCCTGAGCCTTTTCTTGGAGTCTGAAGTGTCATCGGTAGTCAGGGGCTGCGTAGGCGCCTCGCTGAGAACTGGAGCACATGTAGCCGGCTTTAGCGTGGCGTCAGTAGAAGTCGCGGACCTCGTATGTCAGTCCTTATCTTTACGTTTACTCAAAATTGGAGTCGGAGTATCCGACATGTTGTAGTTAAACTTTTTGCCAAAATAGTGTTGGGCGAACTCCGCCCGATGCTTAATAGTGCATCTGTTTAATGTAGCACAAAAAGACAGGCCGAGACGTTGTGGTCTGGGCCTAAGCAAGGTATACAGAGGGAATGGAAATCCTTATGCGGTATTTGCTTCCCACATGAAATGCAATTATTAACTTCGTCTAACATCGGTCTGAGGCAAGAAAAGTTTCCCCAACGGAGTACTTAGCTTTCTAGAAGTCTTCGGTTGAAAAATATTCGTAATCTCAGGAGCTGGCCGACCGGCACTTGCGAACTGTTTCTGCTTCGGGCACCGCGCGGCAAGAAAGACTGAAGAAAATGGCGTCGGCTGGTTCTTTTATACCCCTGTCGCACTGACGTCAGGGAAGAAGCGACGACAACCGACGCCGGACCTAGACTTTGGAATTTGGCCGACCGAGGACCCGCCTGACGGCAGGAGAACCCATCTGCTATGACTGCAGCTGTATGCACGATGAACATTGTTGCCATTTACTAGCATAGATCCTTCTGGTGGAAGACTTAAGGGAAGCTACGATAATGTTCCGGACAGAATTTGAAATCATTGGAAGCCTGGCTAGGGACGGAAGTGGAGCAACCAAGCTGTGAGGTTGAGAGATTGGAGGGATTGGTGCAGCTGCCCTGACTGATGGGCCAAAAGATCTGGGATTGATGCAGCTGCCCTGACTGATGGGCCAAAAGATCTGGCACTGGATCCAGATGCCAAGGCTGCTCCAAAAGATAACGATGCAGGAACGGGAACCATATCTGCGAAGGCCAATAAGGGGCAATGAGAATCATCTTGGCTCTCAAGGTGGTACCTTTCTGAATTATCTGTGTGATTAATGGAAAGGGGGGAAAGGCGTATAGAAGTCCCCGAGGCCAATCGTGGACTAGAGTGTCTCTGGGGGAAAGGCCTGGAAGGGGGAAGAGAGTGAAGAAGTCGAGGCATTTGCTGTTTTGTGGTGTTGCAAAAAGATCGCAGCAAGGAAACCCCCACTTCCGAAAAATTTCCTCCATCACCGATTGCTTGAGAGACCACTCGTGGGGCATGAGAATAGCTCTGCTCAGCCTGTCCGCTATGATGTTGGACTTCCCGGGGATATGCGTTGCTATCAGAAACCGCTGAGAAGAGATCGCCCATTGCCAGAGTCTGAGTGCTTCTCAACACAGGGGATAGGATTTGGCTTCTGCCCTGCTTGTTGATATACCATACTACGGACATATTGTCCGTTTGAATTGCAATAGTCCCCAGAGGAAGAGAGTCTTGGAGGGCTTGCAATGTCAAAAGCACTGCTCTCATCTCCAGGACGTTTATGTGCAAGTGGCATTCGAAAGGTTGCCATGTGCCATGGACTGTCCTGCCCTGAAAATGTCCCCCCACCCGATCAGGGAGGCGTCCGATGTGACCATGGGGACTGGGGGGGGGGAGTAAATGGTCTGCCTTGATGGACTTGAGAGGAAGACCACTCACCAAGACAGATGTTTTTTGCAAGATAGAGTTAAGATCTTATAGGTCATAGGGAGCTGTTGGAAGGACCACTGGGAGAAAAGCATCCACTGAAGAAGCCGCATGTAAAAGCGGGCAAGGGGAAGAAGCGTGATGGCTGCTGCCATGAGACCTAATACTTTCAGAACATACCAGGCCTGAATTTTGTTGCTCTGAAGGAGAACGTGAATATGATTTTGAATATCTAAGACCCTCTGTTCTGTTAACTTTGCTGAGAGCTGAACGGTGTCCAAGATGGCGCCTATGAAGGTAATAGACTGACAAGGCAACAAGGCAGACTTTTCGAAATTTAGAGAGATACCTAGCCCTTTGCAAATGTGAATGGTGTAATCTCTGGCTAGAAGAAGTTGACGCCTGGTGGTGGCAGTGAGGAGCCAGTCGTCTAGATATGGAAACACCTGGAATCCTTGACATCTCAGGTGAGCCGTAACCGCTGCCATACATTTGGTGAACACTCGGGCGGCTGTAGTGAGACCAAAGGGCAGGACTCTGAACTGGTAGTGACTGGCCCCCAGCCGGAAGCGGAGAAACCTTCTGGAGCGCCTGTGTATTTTGATGTGATAGTACGCATCCTGAAGGTCCACTGAGCACATCCAATTGTCCTTGCCCAGAAGGGGTAGAATGAACTGTAGCATGACCATCCGGAACCTTGTTCTTTTTACAAACTTGTTTTGTTTGCTGAGATCCAATATTGGCCTCCAGTCCCCTGTTTTTTTTGGTACCATAAAGAACTTTGAGTAGACTCCGGATCCTAGTTGGTCTGCTGGGACTGGCTGGATGGCTCTCTTTTTTAGCAGCTTTGATATTTCTAGTGCTGCTTGTTCCCTTAGACTGGGTGGAACGTCTGGGAGAGACCCGATTTGAATAGTTGGGGTTTGGATAAAGGATATTTTGTAACCCTCGGATATGATCGACTGCACCCATTTGTCTTGAGTGAGGGAGAGCCAGGCTTGTGGGTACAGCGATAATCTTCCCTCGACTGCCTCCAAAGGTGGACAGTCAGGCCTCAGGGATGCTGGAAGGGTTTGTCAGAGAGGGTTTCTCTGCTACCCTGATTCTGCAGACCCCCTCTGCCTCTTGGACGGCGTCTGTTGTTGTTGTTCCCTCCTCTGCTTTTAGGGGGGAACTGACCTCTTGCATCAGGCGTGACTCCTTGTGATTTGCGGAACCACATTTTTCCACCCTTTTGACCCTTAGGATATGGTCTAGTTGGGGTTGAAAAACGGACTCCTACGGCAGAGAGAGTCTTGCCATCTTGTTCGCATCTGGTCAAAGTATCTTTCACTTGAGGTCCAAACAACGCTGAACCATCAAAGGGGGAGTTAGTGAAGGATGCCTTGAAGGGGTCTGCGAAGTTGCAAAGCCGCATCCAGGCATGACGCCTTAAAGCCACACCTGTGCCTGCGGCCCTAATCGCTCCATCGGCTGCATAGGAAATAAGCCACATGGAGGAGTTGACAATGGAATTCAGGGCTCCTAGCTGTGAGTTAATTTTGCCCTGAGACCCAGCAGCTGATGGATCCTGTAGAACCTCACCCAGTTCTTTGAGAATGTCTTTTTGAAGATGGGTGAAGTGGCATAAGTAATTCAGCGACCGCATGGCAAAGGTCGCTGATGAGAACATCCACTTGCCGTACCTATCCATTGTCCTAGATTCCTTGTTAGGCGGATGGATAAGCACTGAAGGATCAGCCAGTTCCTTCTTGGTGGCTGCCGCCACCACCATGGCATCAACTGGGACACCTTTAGATAAAAATTGCTTATCCGAAGGGGCTGTTATAAATTTGGAAGGCCTCCATGGGGTGGGTTCCATCGAATCAGGGGCCGTCCACGCCTTCCGCACCACCACTTCCATAAGGGGGTCGAAAGGCAGAGACACCCAGGAGGTGGAGGGTCGAGAACCAAAAGCCTCCAGGTAAACAGACTCGTCCTCGGAAGGATTAAGGGAAGACCAGTTCCCCCATCTGTTTAAGGATTTCAAGGATGTCAGAAAAGGAGGCATCTTCAGAGGGGGGCCTTGGGGATCCTTCCGACTCATCCAAGTCGGTATCAGATGTGATGGACTCAGGGGAGTCCACATGCTTCCTCTTACATGTCCTCTTATGCGGGGGTTCACCTGATGGATCAGGAGAAAGAAGACCCAAAAAGACAAGTCCCAAAAACCTGCCACCAAAAAACATGTACAATATATACAACAATATATACATGCCTTGCAAAACAGCAGTGGCAAAGCCAGCCCTAGACTTAGAGTAGATAGGAAGATGATATGCTTTAGAGAAAGTATGCACTGAACTCCAAGTAGCTCTTCCAAAATATCCTTAGTTGCACCCCCTAGAAATGCTGCCTCGGAAGAGGAGGATATTCCCAGTGGGGAAACCTGAGGCGTTGGATCTCTACGACCGAGGGCGAGAGAGTGGGAAGAGACCTCAGCAGGCACTACAGTGGGAGGAGCTGATGGAGCTGACCCTAGAGCAGGCACTGGGGCCAGTACGCTCATGACCTTGAAGGCGCCCCTATCAGGCAAGCCAGAGGGCTCCCGCTCCGAAGAACTAGGAACCCCAGCCGGCACCGACAGGGACGGCTCCGAAGCCGATGTCGGGGCCGAACTCACCAGCGCCGATGCTCCGAGAGGGAGAACGGGGTCGGACAAGGGTCCGATGCCACTCGCCCCCTCGGAGCCGGCGAGATAGTCCAAGCGCCCGGATCCCTCCAAGGAAGGCACCATGGACGAGATCGGAGCAGACGAAGGAGCCGAAGGGGGAGGTATAGGCTCCGTCACAACGGTCGCGGCTCAGAGGAGCTCCGGCTCCGAACACTGGGGCAGAGTCGAAGGAGGAATAGTAGGTTGTATGGATGTAGCCACTGTCTGATGAGACGAGCTATGAAGCATTTGGGCCAGTGCCTGAGACTTTAACAGTCTGCTAACCGCCCTCTCAAGGTCATGGTGGGAAAGCCTGGAAGACCGAGAGGAATGGCTCCGATGGCTCCGCTCCGAGAGTAAAGGTGATCTCGGAGCCGAATGGATAGATTCCAGAGATGGAAATCTGGACCTCTTACGTGTGGAGGGCATCGAGATTGGTGGAGCCGATGGAGCCGTAGACACGTCGCTTCCAGCCGGAGCAGACTGTGAAGATAGAGTCTTGGAGGCATAGGCTCCGGCCGGAGCCGATGCAGGAAGCTGCGATACAGACGTATCTGCTCCGGCCGGAGCCGATCGTGTCGCAGAAGGTGAGCCACCATCCGAAGGCTTAGAGCACGGAGCCAACGGTTTGGATGGCTTCGAAGGCTTCCCTGGCACGGACTTAGCCGGGGAACCTTCGAGCTTTAACAAGTCCCTCAAGATCAACTTATTCCTGCACTCCTGCAGGACTCTTGGGCTGAATGTATGGCACACAGAACAAGAGTCCTACAGGTGCAGGGGTCCCAGGCAATACACACAAGAAGTGTGACCGTCTGTCAGCGACATCTTCGGACAGCACGAATCACACTTCTTGAAGCCTGAGACCTTTGTGTCTTTCGACATATTGCTGTCGAAAAGAAAAACAAGACCCTAAAGTTAGAATACACACACATACTCAAACAGACAGGGATACAGGGATACTAAAGGCACACACACACAGCTAAGAATGCCTGTGAGGGACTTGAGAAAAAAACGGAAGGACCTAAGGCCTAACCTAGGGTGGGGAGTATATCTGGGATAAGGGATAAAAAATAGGAACTAACATTAGAAATAACAGTAAAACTAGCCTTTTTAGACAAAGGAATGGGAAAACTAAGTAGAAAAACTAGAATTTTTCTTAAATTTTATCACTGACCTGTGAGCCGGTAAAAAGAGCACTTGGCTAGCGAAAGCGGCAAACGAGATCTGGGTAGTTACCGCATAGCATCATGGGATATAGGGTTGCCTCATGCTGGTAAAATTAGCTCTCGAGCTTTAGTATAGGCAGAGTCGGAGCCGAGGTTCGGCTCCAAACCCATCCAGCAAGAATGAAGGCGAGATTGACAACTTAACATTCTTTATTTTCTGTACAATCTGGAAACAATAACATTTTTTTGTTTAATTAGTTCCATAACATGCTGGTACTTCAACAGGTGAAACTGGCAATTCAAAGCCCTGATGGCAAGAGTTGCAGAGGTACATACCTTCTTACCCCATCTGTCTAAAGCTCTGGAATCCCTGTCCGAAGGGGTAGGGGTTTTGGCTGTAGTAGCCTTAATGCCTTTAGGTCCCTGTGAAATAGTCTCTGGATCTGCAGTGGGATTCTTAAAGAGAAATTTGAGAGAGTCAGGTACTCTGTACCTGTCAGGCTTTCTAGGAGCTGGTGGCAAAGTATCAGGAGTAAGACTGAATTTCATGAAGACATCATCTACAATGTCCAGGACAGGGGGCATAGCTAGAGGCCTGTGCTGAGGCAAGTCACCAAATGTAAAATAAAATAAAAAAAAATAAAAATAAAAAAAGTCTAAAAATTCTCAGTCGCTTTTTGGACTGAGGGTTTTCCTGGCATTCCCAGTGGAAATGCTCTCAAAGTATGCAAGGTTTCACCAAAAGTCCTCTGGATGGGAGGCAGAGGGTATGGAATCCTCTGCATCTGAATCCTCATAGGTAGATAAGGGTATGTTCCTGGTAATCAGAGGGATCAGAGTCATCGGACTCATGGTCTGTAGAATCAGAAGGAAAATCAATTGTCTTTTAGAGGGGGAAGGCTGGCTTCCCCTAATTAAAGTTACAAGGTCTTCAGCTATTCTAAGCGTTTGTTTCTGTGGCAAGGGAGCTTCAGCATGTGCTTTGTTCATCAGTTTTCTAGGCATAGTGCGAACTCTGGTCCTGGGAAACTCAGTATTTTTAGAGAAAAAAAAGCTGTTGGTTTAATGCAAACATCTGAAGGTCGGAATACACCCTCAGAAGCTGGTGCCTGCACAGCGGCTACGGACCCATCCAAGGTAAATCCCATAGTCGAAGAAGCATCTTGCGGCATACCAGACTCCGAATGGGTCTCAGCAGAGGCCTGCGAATCTGCAGAAGCGGGTATCAGGGGCTGCGAAAGCCCTTCACTGAGTACCGGCGAACTGGTGACTAGCATAACGGAAGCGTCATCTGCAGTTTTGAACCTATGCGGGTGTGTCTTTATTCTTACGTTTTTTCAGAAGATCGACAGTCTGATAGCTTATGGAAGCCATTTCAGAAACAGAGAACGAGAAAGAATTTAGCGACAAAGATGGCCCAACGACGAATAGTTCGGGCATAAAACAAGGCACAAAACCTACAGCGAGGAACGTCGTGGTCTGGGCCTAAACAGATTACACAGTAAGAATGAAAATCTCTGTGAGGAATTTGCTCTCCACAGGCCAGACAACTGTTAACTATTTCTGACATCGGTTAGAGCAAGAAAAAAGGATCCCCAACAGGATACTTAGATTTATAAGACTTCAGGTTTGAAACTCGAAAATTTCAGGAAGCAGCCGACCGGCACTAGCAAACTGCTTCTGCTTCAGGCTCCCACTTGGCAAGAAAAGCTGATGCAATGGCACTGGCTGAATGTTTTATACCCCTGATGTGATAAGAAGAGGCGACATCATCAGACACAGAAATCCCAAGACTCTATTATTCGGGCCGACTGAGGGCTACCTGCAGGCAGATAACCCAAGTGTGATGATTGCAACAGTGAAACACGAAGAAAGTACAGTTGTGTACCTACCATAAATGTAGATGTTCCGAGTGTATTCACTGTTGCAGTCATTACAATTGGGTTATCCTGCTGGCAGGCTACCCGCAGTCGGCCTGAATTCCAAAGTCTAGGTCCGGCATCGGTCACCGTTGCCTCTTCCCTGACGTCAGTGCGCCAGGGGTATAAAAGATGCAGCAGACTCCATTTTCTTCAGTTTTTCTTGCCCCAGATGTCAGGTGCCCCCAAAAGGGTAGGCTAAATATATGACAATAAAGCATGCATGCACCAAAGTAAATTATTCCTTCATCTACAAGCAAATACACCATCAAGGTTGTATAGAATAGAGAAGTACAGATAAGTTCCAGCAAAGATAAGGGGGATGGTGGGTGGGTAACCTGGACTGCAACAGTGAATACACTCGAACAGCTACATTTATGGTAGATACACAACTGTACTGTGTTCTTTGCGTTTCACTGTTGCAGTCATTACAATTGGGTTGAATCCCAAAGCTAAGGTTGGGAGGCTGGAGCTAAATAGGATTAGGAGTGGCTATGAGGCCCTGCAGAACTGCAGTGGCAAAGCCTGTTCTGGATTTAGAGTAGAGTGGTTAGTGATAGTGCTTTGTAAAAGTGTGCACTGAACTCCAGGTTGCAGCCTCTAAAATGTCTTTGGTTGGTACTCCTCTGAGGAAGGCTGCTTAAGTGGCTGCTGCTCTGGTTGAATGTGGCCTAATACCCTTAGGCACTGATTTGCCATGTTGTGAATAACAGAAACGAATGCAGTGGCCTATCCACTTTGAAATAGTTTGCTTTGAGATGGCCTTTCCTTGTGATCCTGCAGCATATGCCACTAGTAATTGCTCAGTCTTTCTGAAAGCTTTGGGTCTGTCCAAGTAGAAGCGCAGCTGTCTGTGTATGTCCAAAGAATTCATAAGTCTCTCACCCTTATTCTGTGGGTTTGGATAAAAAGGTAGGCAAGTGAATAGTTTGGTTAAGGGCCACACTGGACACTACTTTAGGCATACATGTCGGGTTTGTCCTCAGAGAAACTCTATCCGGATGGAAAATGATACAAGGTTCCACAGCCATGAGTGCCTGAAGCTCTGAGACTCGTCTTGCAGAGGTTATTGCTAGGAGCAGAGCTGTTTTCCAAGATAAAAATTTAATGTCAGCTCTAGTGGCTGGCTCAAAAGGAGGCAGGGTGAGTTTTTTGACATAATTGAGGTCTCATGCAGGTATTGGTGATCTCCTTGGAGGCCTTAAATTTTTGGCACCTCTGAGGTACTGCCTTAGTAAAGGATGAGAAAAAATAGGTGGCTATGTATTGTAATGAGCTGAAATGGCAGAGGCATGAATCTTAATAGATGAAAAGGATAGGCCTTTGTCCAACATCTCAGTTAAGTATTGCAAAATCTGAGGAATATTTGGTACAATCGTGTCAATTCCTTGTGCCTGTTTCCAAGCACAGAATCTCTTCCATTTTTCAGTGTAAGATTTTCTTGTACTAGGCCTCGTGGCCTCCAAAATAACATCCACCACAGCTTTAGAAAGAGGGGTGTTTTGAATAAATCTGGCAGCATGGCGGATAATGTCAAAGTCTTGAGTTGGCTGTGCAGGATCTGATTGTTTTGTTGGGACAGTAAGTCAGGAATTTGAGATAATGTCCAGGCAGGGCATTGAGACAGGTTCCTTAGGATTGGGTACCAGTGCAAGCGGGGCCAGTCTGGGGCAATCAGTAGCATTTTTGGCTTCTCTTGTCTGGCCTTTAGGAGTACCTTGGGGAGGAGAGGCAGTGGAGGAAAGGCATATACTATTGAGTTTTTCCAGCTGAAAGATAGAGCATCCACTTTCCATGCTTGCTTGGGATAAATCCTTGTGCAGAATGTCTGTAGTTGGCAGTTGTGAGGGGAGGCAAATAGATCTATGTCCGGGCATCCCCATTTCCTTGTTATCATGCTGAAGACTTGCGGATCAAATTTCCACTCGTGGGGATCCATGAGGTTTCTGCTTAGTTCGTTTGCCAGAGTATTTATCTTTCCTGGCAAGAATTGTACCTGCAGATGTACTTGGTAAGTCAATGCTGCGTCCCACAAAGTCATGGCTAGTCTGCAAAGGAGATAGGAATGAGTTCCTCCCTGCTTGTTTATATACCACATGACTGTAGTATTGTCTGCCTTTATCAGTAGTTGTCCTGGATGAAGTTGATCCTTGAAGGCTGTCAGGGCATTCTGAACAGCTAGCATCTCTTTTTGATTGATATGTAGATGCATTTGTCTTGCGGACCATGTGCCTTGAATACATCTTCCTGCCACGTGGGCCTCACCCCCCCAGGCATAATCTGATGCATCTGTTGTTAATGTCTGCCTGGCTGAGGGTAAAGTGAATGGCTGCCCCTTGTTGTGGTGACAAACCTTTGCCCACCATCGAAACTCCTGTTGCAGGCAGGGAATAAGGGTAATTGTTGTTTCCAGGCTGTGGCAATGTTGAGTCCAAACACTTATTAGATACCACTGAAGTTTCCTCATATGCAGTCTTGTATATGGAATTAGCAGAATGCAGGATGCCATGAAGCCCAAAGCCTGCAGAATTTTTCTTGCAGATAACTGGGCCTTTGTTGCCAACAGTCTAAATAAGCAGTCAGTTGCCTTTGGCATGAGATAGGCCATCTGGGCAGTTGTATTTAAGCTTGCACCCAGGAATATTATCTCTAGAGCGTACTAGTTTTGATTTCTGTTTAATGTGTACCCTATACATGTAAGTAATCTTTTTACAAAAGCCAGATGCTGTAATAGAATGTCCTTGTTCTCTGCTTGAATGAGGCAGTCGTCCTAGTAAGGATATATGTGTATTCCTCTTTGTCTGCAGAATGCAATTACTGGAAGCCAGGCATTTTGTGAAGACCCTGGGCACAGTAGATAAGCCAAAGGGCAGTGCAGAGAATTGGTAGTGCATTGAGCCAGCTATGAATCTGAGGTATCTTCTGCATGATTGTCTGATTGGGACATGCAGGTATCCCTCTTTTAGGTCTAAGGTCACAAGCCAAGCCTTCTTGCCCAGCATTGGGCAGAAGTTGCTGCAGTGTCAACATTTTGAATTTTGGAATACCCAGATATGTGTTTAGAATTGATAGGTCCAGTATTGATCTCCAGGCTTTGTCCTTTCTGGGCACCAAGAACAGTTGAGTAAAATCCTTGTCCCTGTTCTTGCTCTGGTACTTGTTGAATGGCCCTCATGTTCATGAGGGATGAAACTTGCTTTTGTGCCTCTGCCCATTGATCTTTTGGCAGGTCTGGCAAACTGTGTGCTCCTGGCAGGGTATAAAAGTGAAACTTGTAGCCTTGTGACACCTATGTTCAAGACCCATTTGTCCTGGGTTATTATGTGCCAATTTTGATGAAAAAGTGCTAGTTTCCCCCCTAATGGTGCTGCCATTAGATAAGTGCTTGGCGCAGGCAGGGGGAAGTCACTGGGACTATTTCCTGTATGGCTGTGATTTGTCTTCTCCACTTTTGGAGGAAGAAGCACCCCATTGTTTAGACCTGTATGTGCCTTGGGGCTGGGATCTGCCTCTAAGGTGTCTGTATCTGCCCCTTTGTGGCCTGTCTGACACTGGAAAGGACCAATTCTTTGTAGGCCAGTGTCTGCTAAATCTTGGAGGCTGTACCTGTAAGAAATCCTTGACTGTTTGCATAGACTTTGCTTTGTCCTCCATTTTCTTCAACACCTCCTCTGCTTTAACACCAAACAAAGTATCATGCTGTAATGGAGGATCTAATAATTTTGCTTTAACATGATCAGGCAAATTCTGTTCCTTTAACCAAGCATGCCTCCTGATGACAGAACCCATAACAGCGGCCCTGCAGGAGGCCTCCAAAGAATCAAAACCACATTGCAAAGTATGTTTTCCAACTTGTTCAGCTGCATGCAATAAATCCTGCATTTCTTTGTTTTCTGCACATTCAGAATGTATCAACATTTTCTGTTTTAGAAGTGACCTAATATATTGCTGATACTTAAGCATATGAAACTGACAATTTAAAGCCCTTATAGCCAAGGTTGCAATAGTGTAAATCTTTTTCCCCCATCTGTCCAGTGCTCTACAATCCCTGTCAGAGAGGGTAGGGTTTTTTGCAGTGGAAGCCTTGACCCCTTTGGAACCGTGAGGGAGAGTTTCTGGGTCAGCAGCAGGGTTTTTAAAAAGAAATTTATGTGAATCAGGAACCCTGTAGTATCTGTCTGGCTTAACAGGAGCTGGAGTCAGGAGTCAGACTGGACTCTGAAAAAACGTCATCTACAATGTCTAACACAGGTGGAATAGCAAGGGGCCTGTGCTGAGGTAGTAAAAGGAAGTCTCTGAGCCTTTTCTTAGATTCTGAATAATCTTGGCTCTCCCAGTGGAAATGCTCCCTCATGGTATGCAAAGTTTCCCCAAAAGAGTAATCCTCAGGAGGAGAGGCTGAAGGGATAGATTCTTCAGCATCCTCATAGGGAGGAAGAGAGTATTCCTGATCAGAAGAGGAATCAGAAGAAATGGAAACCTGATCTGAAGATTCATATTGTCTCTTGCCTAGACCTCTTATCAGGAGGGGGATGGGAACCCCTGATCAAAGTAATTAGGTCTTTGGCCATTTTGACCATCTATTTTTTAGGCATGGAGGCCTGTCCATGTGGCTGTTGTACTTGTTTCTTTGTCTTTAAAGGTGCTTTAGTCTTTGCCTTTGAAGCTGAAGTCGATTTTACATATAACTGTGTAGGCCTGAAAACACCCTCAGAAGCCAATGCCTGCTCAGTGGCTCTGGAATCATCTGAGGGAATAGTTTCCGAGGTTCCAATGCCTTGAGTCTCCAGCGGCCTAGTCGGCTCCACGTGGGAGTCGGTAGCGGCCTGCGGCTCTAAAGTAGCGGGTGTCAGGGGCTGCAAAAGCACCTCACTGAGAACTGGCGAATGACTTAGAAGAAGCCTCATCAGTTTTGGACCTCGGATGCTTGTCCTTTTCTCTGCATTTCTTGTGAATTGCGGTAGTTGGATGGCTATCCGACAGCATTGTGTAATTAAATCTTCTGCCAAAATAGTGAAATGCAAAATCGTACCGACGCTTACTAGTGCGTTGGTTAAATCTAGCACAAAACCGACAATTAGCAACGTAAGTCCTTATGAGGTATTTGCTTCCCACAAGAAATACAATTATTAACTTTTTCTGACATCGTTCTGGAGCAAGAAAAAAGTTTCCCCAATGGGGTACTTAGCTTTTAATGAAGACTTCAGATCTGAAATTCGAACACGAAAATCCCAGGAGTCGGTCAACCGGCACTTGCGAACTGCTTTTGCTTCGGGCACCACGTGGCAAGAAAGACTGAAGAAAATGGTGTCGGCTGCATCTTTTATACCCCTGGCACACTGACATCAGGGAAGAGGCGACAGACGCCAGACCTAGACTTTGGAATTCGGGCCAACTGCGGGTAGCCTGTCAGCAGGATAACCCAATTGTAATGATTGCAACAGTGAAACATGATGAACATCGTAACTGTTCTGATTTTCTAAATTCTTTAGTTCTGCAGAGATAGAAGCGCAACTCTGTGAACATCCAGCAAATGTAGGCAATATTCACCTTTGTTGGAAAAATTGGGAAAGAAAACAGGCAAGTCTATGGTTTCATTAATGTTGGACTCGGACCACCTTCAGAGAAAGGATGGATTGGTTCCAAGTGAAACTCTATCCTTATGGAAAATTAAGTAAGGGAGTTTTGAAAATAAAGCCTGCATCTCAGAAACTTGTCTTGTGGAAGTTATAGCTATGAGAAAAGCAATTTCACAAACAAAACTTTAAGTTGCATGTTGCTGGTGGCACAAAGGGAGTAGCACCAGTGACTGAAGAACAATCCTATGGGGGTAGAGGGCCTTTAAATGCAGAGCTCTCTTGATAAACACTTTCTATGTGAAATTAGAGGAAGGTCCCCGAAACCATTATGGAAGTTACAGATGGCAGCTAATTGGACTTTAATTGTGGAGGCGGAAGCCCCTTTATCAAAAAGAATGGCTAGAAATTCTAGAACTTTTTCCACAAGAGTGGAGAAAGGGTTGAGATCGTTACTGTAAGCTCAGGTTGAAAATCTCTTCCGCTTACTAAAGTAAAGTTTCCTGGTGGATGGTCTATGGGAAGCCAGAATGTTCTGCACTGGGGAAGGTAAATCATTCTGCCTGGCGACTAGCGGAACTGGAGGAACCAAGCTGTCAGCTTGAGATTTTGAAGGTTGGGGAGCACCAGTCCCTAGGAGTGAGACAGCATATCTGAAACTGGGTCCAGAATCCATGGACAGTGAACTAGATGAGGCCACAGGAAGGGGAACCAAATATGATGAGGCCAAAAGGGTGCAATGAGGATCACTTTGCTTCTCAACCTGGCTGCTTTTTTGAGAAAGAGTGGAATTAGAGAGAAGGGGGGAAAAGCATAGAGGGAACCCGGGAGCCAATTGAAAAGAGCACCTTTTGGTGATTCCCCCTGAGGGGAGATTGGGGCAAAGTAGCTTCTGCACTTGTTTTGGGGTGATGCAAAAAGGTCACAGCAAGGCTGGACCCAGTGACGAAAAATCCTCCTTGCTATTTTGAGGATGAGAGACCACTTGTGAGGCAGTAGAATGCATCTGTTCAGCTTGCCTGCTATCATATTTGAACTCCCCAGGATGTGCATTGCTATCAGAAAGCAGTTGAAGGCAGTAGCCCATTGCCACACTCTGAGGGCTTCTCGACGCAGGGGGGAGGATTTGGATCCCCCTTGCATGTTGACGTACCAGACTATGGCCATGTTGTCTGCCTGAACTGCAATGGTTTCTTGAGGGAGGACAGACTGAAAGGCTTGCAATGCTAATAGCACTGCCCTCAACTCTAGGGCATTAATATGCAGATTGGCCTCTATTGGGAACCAAGTGCCTTGGACTGTTCTTCCAGGATAATACCCCCCTACCCCATCTGGAAGGCATCCGTGGTCACTATGGTCTTGGGTTTAGGAGGGACAAATGGGCTGCCTAAAAGGATTTCTTCGGATTCCATCCAACAGGATATGTCTTTTTGCGACAACTGGTGATAAATATGGGTAGTTCATTGGATGGGTTAGAACGGAGAAAAAAACAAACAAAAGCACAGCAGTGCGTAGAATCCCAGGACACCATTTTTTTATGAAAATAAGCACTTTTGTCAGGTACAAGAGGTACAAGAAAGTACAGTTGTGTACACTTACCATAAATGTAGATGTTCAAAGAGTATTCACTGTTGCAGTCATCACATTTAGGTTATCCCTATTAGGGTAGCCCTCGGCTGGCCCGAATACCAGAGGAAGACCCCCACCAGTAGAAATTAAATACCAATATGTCCCTTGTAAGGAAAGAGAAGAAAAAAGGGGAATGGAGGGAGGGAAACCAGGAATGCAACAGTGAATACACTCAAATATACCTCCCAGGACTATATGAAGAGAGACATGGAGGATCTTTCTGATCTTGTAGTCCAGGCAGGTATGACCCTAGCCCTGAGTAGCATCCTGCCATCACCCAGAATGATACCACAGTACAATGACAAAATGACTGACTTCAACAATTGGCTAAGCTTCTGCTGTCATTGTAAGGGTTGGCTAAGCTTCTGCTGTCATTGTAAGGGGATCCAGTATCTGTCTGCCTGTGATAACATGATCGACAAACCACGATGCTTTGCCACAGATGGCTTGCATCTGTCGCCCTTGGGATTCCGGATACTGGCTAAGGCTCTTGCCACCCCTATAGTGCCTTTTTCAGGCAAGATTCAAATGACAAATTCACCATCATAACAGGTACAAGCAAGCAAAATCTGAGGATAATGCTACTTAATGCGAGAAGTCTAAACCTCAAAATGCACTCACTCGAGGCACTCCTTAAAATGGAGAACATCGACATCTGTGCAGTGACAGAGACTTGGGCTCCAGGGAGCACCCCTGCATTACCAGGCTATAATTCACACCTTGCGGCCACCTAGCCTAGACTGAAGCACTAAAGGCAGAGGCGTGTCCATATTCATTAAGCATAACCACACCTCCAAGCTAACTGCTCAGCATAATGCATCTGAGATTATCCAAGTGCAACTAACTATGGGCAAGACCACAATGCAAACTGTAGCTTGCTACAGATCCCCTACCATGCCCCAGGTTTCCCACTCCTCATTTCTTGATACACTGGAAAATATTAGGGTACAACCTAACACCCTAATAATGGGCGATTTCAACTACCCCACCATTAATTGGGAAAACTACTCATGTACCAACTCTTGCGCTCAACGTTTTCTGAAATTCATAAATTCCAATGCCTTGGATCAACTTATCCACACCCCCCCCACCAGGGGCAGCAATATCCTAGACCTGGTCATTACCAACATGGGCAACTGGTGTTCCACACCACAGGTCAATTCCTCGTTGGTCAGATCAGACCACAAGCAAATCACCCTAGACATCCACATCCCACCCCCAACTCCCATTAGGGAAACCACTGTAAAAAAATTTCTCCAAAGCCAACTTCACGCTTCTTAAGACAGAAGTGGCAAACTTCACGACACCCATGCTGACGGACAATAGAGATACAACTGCTGAATCCCATACAATTGCACTTTATAAGCACTTACACGAGTGCATGGATCATGAAATCCCTAACAGAACCAAGATACTATCCTACAAAAAAAGGAAGCCAATCTGGTGGACCCCTGCTATAAACAAACTCTACAACAGAATAAACAAACTGTTGCAAAAAAAAAAAAAAAGAGTAAAATCCCATGATTGGAGGAACTCCGTGGTCAGCCTCAGTAAGAAGCGGAGATCCCTCATAAAATCGCCACTGATTCTAAAGACAACCACAAAGCATTCTATAGCTATGTCAAGAATCTCAATGGCAACACTCAGATATGCTCTAAGTTACACCACAATGGCACTAAATATACAGAACCAACTGATATTGCCAACATCCTAACAGATAGGTTCAGTGCTAACTTTACCCCTCTCTCATCCCCTAAAGGGCCCATCCCTATACCGAAAGAATACAAAGTACCTGTAATCACGGCTGCACAGGTACAAAACACACTTTCCAAAGCCAAGAACACAGCATCCATGGGATCTGACAATATCCCAGGCTGTGTTCTACATGAACTACAGAACGAACTGGCACCCCACCTAAGTACAATGTTCAATCATAACCTCACCTCAGGCTTTGTGCCCACTGAGTGGCGCACAGCAACGGTTATCCCACTCCACAAAGGGAGAGCCACCACGGACCCCGGGAACTACCGCCCCATTAGCCTGGTCTGCAAGGCTATTGAGCGTATCATCATGGAACTTATAAACAATGACACTGGTAATCTCCAAACTCTGGGCCCTACCCAGTTTGGTTTTGTAAAAGGCAGATCACGTCTCAGAAACCTGACAGACTTCTTTGAAGCAATCAACAAAACCGTAGATGAGGGTAAGGTGGTACACACAGCCTTTCTAGATCTCGCCAAGGCTTTCAACACCATTCCCCACTCTGGAATTATAGACAAACTCAGTAAACTAGGTATAAATCCCTATGTCACAAGATGGGTTGCCAACTGGCTCACTGACAGAACCCATACTGTGAAAGTAGCAGACTCTAAATCCAACTTCAGACCAGTGACAAGTGGGGTACCACAGGATTCAAGTCCTAGGTCCTCTCCTGTTTGGTATCTACTTCTCTGAAGTACAGGCTAACACAGAAGTTCTTTGGCTAACTAAGTTCGCAGACGACTGCAAACTACAAAACTCCTAACGATGTGGACATCCTACAAAAGGGCCTCACTGAGACTGATGCCAGTTGTCAAAGCCATGGCCTCAAGCTCAATGCCAAAAAGTGCACTGTCATCCCTTTTGGTAAAATCTCTGTACCCATGAACTACCACAATGCCAAAAAGTGCATTGTCATCCCTTTTGGTAAAATCTCTGTACCCATGAACTACCACATAGGCAGTAGTCTACTTAACACCGAAAGTGTGATGAGACCTTGGGACACAGGTGGACAGTAGTCTCTCCTTTGATAATCACATCACCACAGTAGTCAAGAAATCCTTCACAAAAGGTTTCTCATCCAGGAAAAAAAAAAAAGAGGTCGTTGTTCCTCTCTACTCATCACTCATTAGACCCATTATAGAGTAAAATGCCCCTTTTGGTATGTACCTCACAAGACATCTACAACAAAGGCCAAAGAAATACCTAACAAAGAGGATTACCGGCCTCAAACAGATGCCCTACACTGACCATCGCAAAAAACTCCAGCTTTATTCTGTCGCATATCGCCTACTCAAGAGGGGATCTCTGCCTAACATACAAAGCTATGTCAAACCCATACTCCACGTAAAGAAATCCAAATCCCTTCGAGCTACACGCTCTAGGGACCTAAACCTTGTCACCATAATAAACAGAACATGCTGGAGGGATAGATTCCTGTCCCAGAGACTTCCCATACTCTGGAACAAACTACCTATCTGTATCAAACAAAACTTTTAGTTATGTACTTACCATAACTTTAGATGTATGGGATCCATCTCGCCTACATTCTGTATTGATGGGTTCGGAGCCGATCCTCGGCTCCGACTCGGCATGCTCTACTATAGAACGAAGTCTCTTATTGGCTGAGCTGTCCCACATCCCAGGATGCACCACCACTGCTTCCCCAGATCTTGTTTGTCCGCACACATGCACACACACATAGACTGTTGATATAATATTGCCAGGTGTTTCAAGATGAAACAGCTGAACTCGAACCGTCTGGTCCCTTCTGATCTCCAAGGCAGGGGGAAGGAGGGTGGGTTATTAGGAATGTAGGCGAGATGGATCCCATACATCTAAAGTTATGGTAAGTACATAACTAAAAGATGTAATGTATCTCGCCTACATTCTGTACTGATGGGACAGCGTCCCTAGCACCTGATTCCTGGGTGTCTCACTGGAAAACACTTCTGAGAACTGTGGAACCGAAGGAAGCTCGCCCCCGAGATGCCACGTCCAATTTGTAATGAGAAATGAAGGTGTGAGGAGAAGATCACGTAGCCGCAACACAAATGTCACTAATGGCAAGCTTGGAGTGAAAAGCTGCCGAAGTAGCCATAGCCCTGGTAGAATGAGCTTTAACTGTAGCTGTAAGCTCTTTATTAGAAATGAAGTAAGTACGACTGATACAGTCTCTGATCCACTTGGCAATAGTGACTTTAGTGATGGCTTTGCCCAATTTATTGTCCGAAAAGGACACAAACAACTGATCTGTTTTCCGTGCTTGGTGCGTCCTATCCAAATAGAAGCGTAATTGTCTGTGAACATCTAAGGTGTGAAAGATGTATTCTGCTTTGTTTGAGTACTTTGGGAAGAAAACTGGAAGCTCCAATGATTGTTGCAGACAAAAACTAGAACAAACCTTAGGAACAAAGGATGGGTTCGGTCTGAGGGATACTCTATCCTTGTGAAAAACCAGGTATGGTGGTTTGACGCATAGGGCTTGAAGTTCCGAAACTCTCCTGGCTGATGTAATTGCAACTAATAAAGCAGTCTTCCAAGAAAGAAATTTTAAGTCACAAGTTGCTGCCGGTTCAAAGGGGGAAGAGGTCAAAGCACCTAACACCACATTAAGGTCCCACGGTGGAGCGGGATGAGATATCGGGGGCCGTAGCAACCCAGCACCTTTCATGAAGGCTTTACACAACTTGTTGCTCATCAAAGGTGGTTCTATGCTCTCATGAAAATTGGAAATAGCTGCCAATTGGACCTTGATGGTAGAGACCGAACAACCTTGATTGAACAGGGAAGCTAAAAACTTCAGAACCTCTGACACCGGGACTGTTATGGGGTCTAATCCCCGGAGTTGGGCCCAAATAGCAAATCTCTTCCATTTGCTGCTATACATTTTCTTAGTAGAAGTCTTGTGGGCCGAGGACAAGATATGTAAGACTTCCGGGTCCAAAGCATGGTTCCTGGCTATGGTCGGAAGAGGAGGAGCCAAGCTGTTAACTTCAACGAGTGGAGGGACTGATGAAGCTGTCCCGACTGATGGGTCAAGAGATCCAGAACTTGGTCCAGGAACCATGGACCGTCCAGTGCATATTTCCGAAGAAAGGGAAACCAGACTTGACGAGGCCAGTATGGGGCAATTAAAATCATTTTGCTCTCCAAGCAAATCACCTTCTGGATCACCTTGGGAAGAAGGGGAACCAGTGGAAAGGCGTATAGCAGACCGGTGGGCCAAGCTTGGACTAGGGCCATCCTTGGGAATCTCCCCCGGAACTGGGGTGAGAGAGAAGAACTGTTGGCATTTCGTGTTGAGGGGGGTTGCGAAAAGGTCGCAGCAAGGAGTTTCCCATCTTCTGAAAATCTGAGTTGCCACTCTGTCGTTCAGAGACCACTCGTGAGGGGAGAGAATAGTTCTGCTCAGTCTGTCGGCTATCACATTGGATCTCCCTGGAATGTGTGCTGCTACCAGAAAACGTTTGGTTGCAATCGCCCAATCCCATACTTTCATGGCCTCTCTGCAAAGAGGGTAGGATCTGGTCCCTCCCTGTTTGTTCAGGTACCAGACTACTGACATGTTGTCGGACTGAATGGCAATCATGCCATGGGGGAGGTAACTGTGTAGTGCTTGCAGCGATAGAAGCACTGCCCTCATTTCTAGTATGTTGATGTGGAGGAGACTCTCGTCGGAGTGCCACTTGCCTTGGACTGACCTGCCCAGGTAATGTCCCCCCCCACCCCGTCTGGGAGGCGTCCGTAGTCAATGTGGCCACTGGAGGTGGTGGAACGAAGGGTCGCCCCTGATCCAGGTTGGAGGAAAGAAGCCACCAACGAAGGTCCTGTTTGCACGTCTCTGTGATCAGAATGTGGTGACTGAGAGGGAGATCCTGATAAGACCACTGGACTGACGGGAGCCACTGGAGAATCCTCATATGTAACCTTGCCAAGGGGACTAGGAGAACGGTGGCTGACATGGAACCTAACAGTTGTAGGACCATCCTGGCTGGGGCTCGACGTTTGAGGAGCAAGGCTCGAACTTGAGACTGTAGTGTTTCTATCCTCTCTGTAGGAAGACAAACCCGCATTGCTTTGAGTCTATCTCTACTCCGATAAACCGAATGCGCTGAGATGGCAGCAACACGGACTTTGTCCAATTGAAGGTGATTCCTAGGGAGTTGCCTAGAGATATGGTGGCTGCTAGGTTTTGCAAGAGTAGACGCCTGGAGGTGGCAGTTAGGAGCCAGTCGTCTAGGTATGGAAACACCTGGAATCCCAGACTTCTCAGGTTAGCAGTCACCACCGCCAAACATTTGGTGAACACCCTGGGGGCTATGGTGAGACCAAAGGGCAGTGCACGGAACTGGAAATTACTGTCTCCCAGGCTGAAGCGCAAGTGTCTCCTGGACGCCTGATCTATCAGGATGTGATAATAGGCGCCCTTGAGATCTATGGAGCACATCCAAACACCCTTCTCCAGCAGCAGGAGAATGGATTGCAAGGTGACCATCCGGAACTTGGACTTCTTCACTGATCGATTTAGCTTGCTGAGATCCAAAATGGGCCTCAAGTCCCCGGTCTTTTTTGGCACCAAAAAGAATCTTAAGTCCCTAATCCGGTCTGGCCTGCGGGGACAGGTTGGATGACTCCTTTTTGAAGCAGCTTTAAGATTTCGTTGGCTGCAAGATCACGATGACTGGGTGGCGGGTACGGGATTTTTTGGGATGGAGGGGAGGGTTGAGAGAAGGGGATGGTGTAACCTCCGGCGATGATTCGGAGCACCCATTGGTCCTGAGTGATACTCTCCCAGGCCTTTAGGTGCTTCGAAAAACGACCCCCGACTGGCTCCGGAGCTGCACAGTCGGGCAATCCTTCAGGGATTCTGGAAGGTTGAGGAGCCACAAAAGGACTCTCGGTCTCCAGTGTTGCGGGGGCCTCTGCCGCCTCTGGGATGGCGTCTTCCTGAAAAATTTCCCCCTCCTCTGCCTCCAGAAGGGAGATCGCTCTGCTGTGAAGAGTAAGACTTTTGAGATTTACGGAACCAAATTCCCCCCCTTCTAGCCTTGGGATAAGACCTGAAGGGAGTGGAAAACCGTGCCCCTACGGCAGTTAAAGTCTTACCTCTTGTTCACAGCGAGTCAAGGTGTCCTTTACCTTGGGCCCAAACAGAGAGGACCCATCAAAGGGAGCGTCGGCAAAGGAAGACTTGAAGGCTTCCGCAAAATGACACAGACGAAGGCCAGGCTTGTCTCCATAGAGCAACACCTGTTCCCGCCGCTCTGCTCGCCCCCTCGGCTGCATATGAAATGAGCCTCATGGACGAGTTCGACAACGATGATAGGGTAGCCAGCTGAGAGCTAACCGTCTGGGCCAACTGCTCAGGTAAGTTACCAGAGAGGGTATCTGAAAGTTCCTTGACCAGATCCCTCTGAAGTCTGGTGAAGTGCGTCAGATAATTCAGAGACCTTAAAGTAAAGGTTGCTGAAGTAAGGGTGCGCTTCCTGTACCGATCCATGCTCCTGGACTCTTTATTAGGAGGATGGACAGACGTTGAAGCCTCTGCCACATCTTGTTGGGTAGCAGATGCCACCACCAGGACATCTACAGCCACATCTTTGGAGAGAAAATCCTTTTCGGGGGGTGCTGAAAGAAATTTATTGGGGCGAGCTGGCACTGGTTCCACAGAATCCGGGTGTTCCCACGCCCTTCGAGATATCAAATCCAGAAGCTCATCGAAGGGCGGAGACACCCAGGAGGCGGAGGGCTGAGCCCCGAAGGCCTTGAGGAATACAGACTCCTCAGCGGAAGGGGGTTTGGACTGCCAGTCGCCTCTCGTTGCTTCAGGATTTCCAAAATGTCCGCAAAGGAGACATCATCCGAGGACGACTTGGGGGACCCCTCCGCATCATCAAGGTCGGTGTCCGAGGTGAGAGACTCGTCAGGGGAGTCGACGTGCTTCCTCTTGCACTGTCTCTTCCTTGGAGGTTCCTCCGAAGATGCTTCGGAGGGACCTTCAGGAAGGAGGGAACCCCCGATGGGGGTGGCCTCAGGCCCCAGGGCTCCGCTGTCTTGAGACAGGGGGACTACAAAGGAACCAGTCTTCGTGCCAAGGGAAGGTGACGGTGAGACTGTGGAGGTGGCCAAAGAAGATTTGGCCAAAGCACTCCTCATGGCCCTGAAGGTGGGACCCCTAGAGTCCTGGGAAGGTCTGACCCCCAAGGCCACAACAGTAGACGGCACTCCCGCAGCCGACGCACCGAGAGGGAGGCTCGGAACCAAAAACATCGGTCCCGAAGAGTCACCCCCGGGGCCGACAGAGGAGGTCCGTGTACCGAACTCCGACCCGAAGGGCGGGGTTGGAGTAAGGGTCGGAACCGACCCGAAAACCTCCACTGGCTCCACCAACACCGACTCCAATGGTGCCGAGGCTGTTGGAGGAGGAACCAAGACAACAGGGTGGGCAACCGGCTCCGGAGCAGACTGGGCTGGAGCCGAAACCAACTTTTGGAAGACCGGAGACTGAAACAGCCTTTGAAGTACCCTGTCTATGTCCGAATCCGACATTCTCGAAGACCGAGAAGAGATCGAACGAGTTCGACTCTACTTCTCCACCGGTTCCGAAGGACTGGGGGACCGGCTCTGAATAGTCTCGATAAATATCGGTGCCGAGGGAGACTCCACAACCATTGCAATTTCCCTCGGAGCCGAAGAGGACTTCGGCGCCAAAGGGGAAGAGTCTGAGTGGGCAACTCTCATCGGCTCCGAAGACAGTGGAGCCGATGAAGGTGACCTGCCTCTCGAAGCTCTAGTCGTCGGCTCCAAAGCCAGAGGAGTCGAGGCTGGAGGCATCGAGTCAGACCGTTCCACCCTTGGCTCCGAAGTCCGTGGAGCCGATGGAGAAGCCTGCCGAGATTTCTTTGTAGCCGGTTCCGACGGGCTGGTCGGAGCCGACGATTTCTTCTTCTTAGAAGGTGAAGAGGAAGAAGATAAAGCCTCCTCAAAAGAAGGGGTGATAAGCCCTTTTAAAATCAATTTGTTTTTCCTCTCTTGGAGGACACAGGAGGAAAAAGCGTGACAAACGCTACAAGACTCCTGAAGATGCTTAGGGCCTAAACAATAAACGCACAAAGAATGATCGTCTGTAATGGACATTTTGTAACTGCATTTAGAGCATTTTTGAATCCTGAAGGTCTGTGCTCTTTCGACATATTGAAACAAATAATTACCACAGAAAAAATTCTTTAAAGTACACCAACAATAACGAATAGCTTAAAGAAGCTGAGGACAAGGCCCCTCTAACTCAAACGGGACCACTTGAAAGACTCACACACAAAAAGTTTTCCACAAAGTGCGAGGGCAAGGCCCCTCTAACTTAAACGGGATCCTTTCCCTCAGACTAGACAATTTTACCACAAAAAACACAATGTCACAGTCACACAACAACGAATAGCTGTTAAAACAGCTTTTGGGTAGGTTAGCAAAAAATTTCTGACAAACTTTTTAAATAACAAGCACTTAGCTCAGCCAAGTCCGAGACCACGTCTTTGCTGTAGAAGCGGCAAACGAGATCTGGGGAAGCAGTGGTGGTGCATCCTGTGATGTGGGACAGCTCAGTCAATAAGAGACTTCGTTCTATAGTAGAGCGTGCCGAGTCGGAGCCGAGGATCGGCTCCGAACCCATCAGTACAGAATGTAGGCGAGATAGGATCACATTACATCTCCTCATTAGCACTCTTCAAGAAAAATCTTGATTGGATGTGAGACAGGAAATTCACCCCGGGGAACACTTCTGTGGCTCTGCTTGATAGGGGCACAGGAAAATAATTTTCTTGGGAGGCAAAAGCCAGGGTACCATTTGGCTAGGCTTATACAGGCCCTAGGGCCAATAGCCTAGTACCTACCTATGAACCTATATGCACATTAATGTAAGTGCACACAACTGTACTATGTTCATGTTTCACTGCTGCAGTCATCACAATTAGGTTGATTCCCACAGCTGAGGAAATGGGTGGAGGCAGTCAAGGAAAAGTACAGTTTTGTACCTACCATAAATGTAGATGTCCGAACTGGATAGCATCTGCAGTCATAACAAGTGGGTTGTCCTGTCGTCAGGCAGCCCTGCAGTCGGCCGGATTCCAAAGTCCGGGTCCGGCTTCGGCTGATGTCGCACTCCTCCCGACGTCATCTCTGTTGGTCTTCGGGTATAAAAGCATCAGCCGACGCCATTATCCTCAGTGTTTCTTGCCCCAGATGCCAGTAGCCCTCTTGCAGTCTAAAAATTTGGATAGATGCCAATGTTTCCAAATAGATAGAGGTAAACACAGCAATAAGCATATATGTACATATATACAAACAAATACACCATAAAAGACCCCCCCCCCCCCCCCAAAAGCTAGCTATTAGGAGGGTAAACACCCTAGGAGTACCACAGAGGGGAAGGAGGGAGGGTAATCCTGACTGCAGATGCTATCCAGTTCGGACATCTACATTTATGGTAGGTACAAAACTGTACTATGTCCTTCATGGATGCATCTGCAGTCATAACAAGTGGGTAGAATACCATAGCCAACTAGCGGAGGAGGATAAAGAAGATTATGGTGTGTTTAGGATCCCTTGCAGTACAGCAGTGGCAAACCCTGCTCGGGATCTGGAATAAAGAGGCAAATTATAATGCTTGGCAAATGTATGCACGGAGGTCCAAGTAGCCGCCTCAATAATGTCTTTGGTTGCCACTCCTCGTAAGAAGGCTGTGGTAGTGGCTGTTGCCCTTGTAGAATGAGGTCTTATGTTCTGTGGAATTGGTTTTCCATGGAAGGAGTAACAGTATCGTATGCAATTTCCTATCCATTTGGAGATTGTCTGTTTGGAGATAGCTTTTCCTTCCCTTCCTGTTGCATAGGCTACAAAGAGTTGGTCAGTCTTTCTGCTATTTTGTTCTGTCCAAGTAATAGCGTAGCTGTCTATGTACATCCAAGGTATGCAGTATTCTTTCCCTCTGTTTTGTGGGTTGGGAAAGAAGGTAGGTAGGTGGATTGCCTGGTTTAAAGACACTCTGGATACCACCTTGGGCATAAATGTAGGATTAGTCCTCAAGGACACTCTATCTTGGTGGAAGATTAGGAAGGGTTGCACTGCCATTAAGGCCTGTAGTTCTGAAACCCTCCTTGCTGAAGTAATTGCCAGTAGGAAAGCAGTTTTCCATGACAGGTGTTGTAGGTCTGCTGTTGCTGCTGGTTCAAAGGGTGATAGTGTCAACTTTTCTAGCACAAAGTTTAAATCCCAAGCTGGTAATGGTGGTTTCCTTGGAGGTTTTACATTCTTGATTCCTCTGAGGAACTGCCTGAGCAAAGGTCTTGAAAAAACAGGTGGATCAAAGCTGTATTCTGCTGAAATAGCTGATGCATGTATCTTGATGGAGGAGTAGGACAGGCCTGAATGAAGAAGTTCGGCCAGATACTCCAGAATGTTAGGCATATCTATGTTTGACACATCTTTTCCTCTTTCCGTACTCCAAATGACAAACCTTTTCCATTTTCCAGCATAGTTCCTTCTTGTTGAAGGTCTGCGTGCTTCAAGAATAATGTCTAACTCTTTGGGAAAGTTCTGGATTAGCTGCTGCTATGTGATGTTCCATGCAGTCAGTTGCAGCGTTTTTAGGTTTGGATGTATGATGCTGTAGTTGTTCTGAGTTAACATCAAAGGCATCAGTGGTATTGGCCACATATTGTTCCGAGACATGCTCTTCAGTAGTGGGTACCAGTGTTGTCTTGGCCAGTTTGGAGCTATCAGGATTATCCTTGGACGTTCTTCCCTTATTTTTAGCAGTACCTTGTGTATCAAAGGAAGAGGTGGGAATGCATATGCTGTTAGGCCTTTCCAGTTGAAGGAGAGTGAGTCCACTTTCCATGCTAGTGGGTGGAATGTCCTTGTGCAGAATTTTTGAGCTGGTAATTGAGAGGTGATGCAAATAGGTCTATCTGTGGCATTCCCCATTTCTTTGAGATGGTCTTGAAGATGTCGGTGCAGCTTCCATTCGTGGGCATCCGGTGGTTCTGCTTAATATGTCTGCCAGAGTATTGTCTTTCCCTGGTACAAATATTGCCTGTAACTGAATGTTGTAGCTGAGTGCCAGGGTCCACAGCTCCAAGGTCATTCTGCATAGGGGGTATGAATGAGTGCCTCCCTGTTTGTTGATGTACCACATGACTGTGGTGTTGTCTGTCCTTATCATCAACTGGCCCTCTTTGAGAAATGGTTTGAACTTTTGGATTGCCAGTTTTACTGCCAGCATTTCTTTTAGATTGATGTGCAGGTGAAGTTGATCCTGTGTCCACAATCCTTGCACGCATTTGTCCAGCATGTGGGCCCCCCATCCTAGGTCTGAAGCGTCTGTTGTGATGGTTTGGCTTGGTTGACATCTGCGAAAGGGTAGGCCTGGATTTGACTGGCATGCCTGAGCCCACCATAGGAACTCCTGTTTTAAGCATGGAATTAGTGGGATTTCTGTTTCTAGACTGTGTCTGTGTTGGGACCATAAATTCTTTAGGTACCACTGTAGTTTCCTCATATGTAGTCTGGCAAATGGGACCAAGATTATGCATGAAGCCATGAAGCCCAAGGCCTGTAGAACTTTTCTTGCTGTTAACTTGTTCAGTTTTGTTAGTGCCAAGAAGTAAAGAGGAAGTTCTTTTTGTTTTTCTGTAGTCAGGAATGCCATTTGTTGTACTGTGTCCAATTCCGCGCCCAAGAAAGTCCTTGTTTGGGATGGTATCAGTCTTGACTTTTGTAAATTGACTGTGTATCCCAGTCCTTGTAGCAAGTAAATGACCCTTTGTAAATCTGTTGTCAGCTTGCTTTTGTTGTCCCTTGTAGCAGGCAGTCGTCCAGGTATGGGTAAATTTGAATTCCTGTAGTCTGCAATGGCGATTACTGATGCCAGGCATTTTGTGAATACTCTGGGCAGTAGATAAGCCAAAGGGCAATGCTGAGAATTGATAGTGCTCTGATCCTGCAAGAAATCTGAGGTATCTTCTGCAGATTGGTCGAATGGGGACGTGCAGGTATGCCTCCTTGAGATCTAGAGTTACCAGCCAAGACTCCTTGCCCAGCATGGGAAGAAGTTGCTGTAGGGTCAGCATTTTGAATTTTGGGACAATGATGTATGTATTTAAGGTGGACAGGTCGAGAATTGGTCTCCAACTGTTTTCCTTTCTTGGAACTAGGAATAGTCTGGAGTAGAACCCCTTTCCTTGTTCTGCTGTTGGCACTCTTTCCACAGCTCTCATGTTTGCTAACTCCATTATCTGGCGTAGAGCCTCTGTTTTTGATTTGGAGGTAGATTTGGCATTCCTCTTTGACTGGTAAAGTGTGGAAGTGAAACCGTAACCTTGATCTATGGTTTGTAAAATCCACTTGTCTTTTGTTATGTAGTGCCAGTTCTTTGAAAATAAGGTTAACTTTCCGCCTAGAGGGGCTGCTATTTGTTCCCTGGTAGGCGGATTTAGGATTAAGTCACTGCGGTTGTGCTGATGTAGTGGCAGTAGCTGTGTCTGTGCCTCTGTTGTTACCTTGCCACTGTCGTCCTCTGTAGGCACCTCCTCTGGATTGGTTTCTGCCTCTGGAACGTCTATTTCTACCCCTTTGAAATTTTGTGGAGTCAGGAAAGGACCAATTTTTGGCAGGCCAGTTCCTGCTAAACCTTGGGGGTTGAACCTGCAAGAAATCTTTAACAGTTTGAACAGATTTTGCCTTTTCTTCCATTTTCTTCATAACCTGCTGGGCAGGTGTACCAAACAGACTTGTCTTGTCCATAGGAGCATCTAGCAACTTAGCTTTAACATGATCCGGTAAAGCTTGTTCCTTTAGCCATGCATGCCTTCTTATCACTGTGCCTGCCATGGCTGATCTAAATGAAGCCTCCAGTGCATCATAGCCACATTTTAAGGAATGGTTGCTAACCTGTTGTATGTTATCTACCATCTCTAATACATATTTCTTATCAAGAGATTCATCAGTGGTTAGTTTTTTAGTTAACTGATCAAGCATAAACTCTTGGTATTGTATCATGTGAAACTGACAGTTTAAAGCTCTAGCTGAGAGAGTAGCTGAAGTGTAGACCTTTTACCCCATCTGTCTAGTGACCTTGCTTCCCTTTCAGAAGGAATAGGTTTTTTGCTGTGGTGCCGGCTACTGCCTTGGGACCCTGGGATATAGTTTCTGGGTCTCCAAGTGGGGCCTTGTAAAGGTGGTGATGAGTATCTGGCACCCTGTAAAATCTGTCTGGTTTGGCAGGGGCTGGGGTAAAGAATCTGGAGCGGAGCAAACATCATTGAAAGCATCATCCACCACAGAGAGAACAGGAGGTATAGCTAAGGGCCTGTGCTGTGGGAGGTGCAGAAAGGTCCTAAGTCTTTTCTGGAGTCTGAAAAATCCTGTTGCTGCCATTGGAACTGTTCTCGCATGGCATGCAAGGTTTCCCCAAAGGAGAATTCTTCTGGTGGGGAAGCAGCTGGAATGGATTCTTCAGCATCCGAATCTTCAAAATTGGAGAAGGGAGCCTCAGGCTGATCAGTTATGTCTGATTCATCAGCAGAATCATCAGTAGAAACTGGCTCAGGGGCTCTGCCCTAGGTCTCTTCTCAGGGGCTGAGAGGCCCTGTCTGGGTGAGGTTGAGATCCTCTAATTAAAGAAATTAAATCTTCTGCCAAAGAAAGCATTTGAGAATTAGAAGAGGGCCTGGATGTGGGAGGTTTAACAGGCACTGATTTAGTAGTCTTGGCTGCTTTAGCCCTGGCGAAGGCCTTAATGGACATGGCAGCTGGAGGCCTAGCAGCACCACGTGCTGGGGTAGAGACATCCAAGGGATGGTGTCTGATAAGTCAACCACCGTAGTGGGTAAAATTTCTGAGGTCGATTCAAGAGTTGTAGCAGGGGCCTCAGTTGTTAGAATAGGTTCAGCTGTACTTTGAGCAGTTTTCTCGGTTTCGGCGAAACAGAGACACTCATGGTTTGCATTACCGTGGTTTCGGCGAAACCGCGGACCGCGAGTGTCGGTCTTTATCTTTGCGTTTTTGGGGGTAGTCGGAGGATCCGGCGGCATAATGTACGCAAAATCAGTACCGAAAAACTGTTCTGCAAACTCCGACCGGCGCCTAAGCGTTAATCGGTTAAAGAAGCACAGGCCGAACAGGCTGCTACGTCGTGGGCTGGGCCTAAACAAGGCAGACAGTATGAGTGGAAATCTTTATGAGGTATTTGTTTCCCACAGGTTAAACAATTGTTAACTTTTTCTGACATCGGCTGAGGCAAGAAAGAGTCCCCAACGGGTACTTAGCTTTAGAAGTCTTCAAGTAGTATTCGGTAGAAGTAATCTCTGGATCCGACCGACCGGCACTTGCGAACAGCTTCTGCTTGGCGCCACGCGGCAAGAAAGACTGAGGAAAATGGCGTCGGCTGATGCTTTTATACCCGAAGACCAACAGAGATGACGTCGGGAGGAGTGCGACATCAGCCGAAGCCGGACCCGGACTTTGGAATCCGGCCGACTGCAGGGCTGCCTGACGACAGGACAACCCACTTGTTATGACTGCAGATGCATCCATGAAGGACATCTAGGGGCTGGCTAGGATGTCCTGCAAGACTGCAGAGGCAAACCCTGCCCTGGATTTGGAGAAGAGAGGCAGGCAGTAATGATTGGTAAAAGTGTGAACAGATGTCCAAGGTGGCAGCCTCCAGGATGTCCGTAGTGGGGACTCCTTTGAGGAAAGCTGCAGAGGTGGAGGCTGATCTGGTGGAGTGAGTCCTGACCCCCTTGGCGGGAGGCTTTCCTTGTTTGTAGCAGAAATGGATGCAGTGTGCTATCCATTTAGAAATGGTTTGTTTGGAGATGGCTTTGTCTTCTGCTCCTGTAGCAAAACTAAACAGCAATTGATCAGACTTTCTGAAGGATTTAGTCCTGTCTAGATAGAATCTGAGCTGTCTGAGCATATCTAGAGAGTGCATGATCCTTTCCCCCTCGTTCTGGGGATTAGGAAAAAAAGGTGGGCAAATGAATGGATTGGTTGAGAGCCACAATGGAGACCACCTTGGGCATGAAGAATGGGTTAGTCCTGAGGGATACCCTGTCAGCATGGAAGATGATGAAGGGTTCCAAAGCCATGAGTGCTTGCAGCTCGGAGTCTCTTCTGGCTGTAGTGATGGCCAGAAGGAAAGCAGTCTTCCAGGAGAGAAATGTTAACTCTGCAGAAGAAGCTGGTTTGAAGGGGGGCAGGGTGAGCTTTTCCAACACAAAGTTAAGGTGCCAAGCTGGGATTGGTGCTCTTCTGGGTGGCCTGACGTTGCTAGCCCCTCTTAGGAACGGTTTGATCAAGGGGTGTGAGAAAAGGGGCTGCTCAGTGGGAAAATGAGCAGAGACAGCAGAGGCATGAATTTTAATAGAGGAAAATGAGAGGCCACTGCGTAGTAGGTCAGCTAAGTAATCCAGGATGGGAGGGAGGGTGGGCTGTGCCATATCCGCTACCTTAGCCTGAATCCAGGTGCAGAACATTTCCCATTTGTCAGCATACAACTTTCTAGTTCTAGTGCTAGGGCATCTGGCCACACGTATAACATCTAGAACCGGTTTACTAAGGTTGGCAGATTGGTCGGGGTTATGGAATAAGCCAAGCTGTTAAACTGAGTGCCTGCATTGGGGATGCATGAAATCCCCTTCCCCCTGGGTCAGGGGGTTTGGAATCTGAGGAAGATGCCATGGTGGCCATGGGGACATGCTGCAGTGCAAGGGGTACCAGTTCTGGTGAAGCCAGTCTGGAGCTATAAGAATTGTCCTTGGTTTTTCCTCCTTTATTTTGAGCAGTCCCCTGGGGATGAGAGGTAGTGGAGGAAAGGCATAGACCGATAGATTGACCCAGGGGGGAAGGACAGGGCATCCCCTTTCCAAGTCATGCAGTGATGCTCCCTGGTGCAGAATTTGCTGAGCTTATGGCTAGCGTGAGAGGCAAAGAGGTTGACCTTCGGGGTGCCCCATTTTGGAGTTATTAGAGTGAAGGTTCTCCTGCTGAGCCTGCCACTCATGTGGGTCCAGAAGATTTCTACTTAATTGGTCTGCCAGAGAGTTGAGAGAACCTGGTAGGAATTGTGCTAACAGGTGGAGTTGCATGGCAGAGGCTGTGTGCCAAAGGGTCATGGCCAGGCTACATAGAGGGTAAGAGTGTGTCGCTGCCTGCTTGTTGATATACCACATTACAGTGGTGTTGTCTGTTTTGATCAGTAGAGCCCCTAGGGAGAGAAGGGGTTTGAAAGCTATCAAGGCATGCTGGACAGCCATCATCTCCTTTTGGTTTATGTGCAGATGGATTTGCTGTGGGCTCCAATAACCCTGCATGCACCTGCCATCCAGGTGTGCACCCCAGGCATAATCTGATGCATCTGTGGTGAGGGTCTGGGCAGCAGGGGCTGGTGAGAAAGGTAGTCCCTTGTTGTGGGAGCATGCTGTTGCCCACCAAAGAAAATCTTTTCTGAGGCAAGGAATTATAGGTATAAGAATCTCCAGGTCTTGAGAGTGTTGACACCAAAGGCTTTTTAGGTACCACTGAAGTTTCCTCATATGCAGTCTGTCATATGGAATGAGTAGTATGCAAGATGCCATGAACCCCAGAGCTTGCAGGATCTTCCTTGCAGAAAGCTAGGGTCTGGTGCCTAGTTGAGAAGTAGGCTGTCAGGAAATTTTGCTTTTCTGGTGTAAGGAATGCCATCTGGGATGCTGTGTCCAGGCTTCCTCCCAGGAATATAATCCTTTGGGTGGGCACCTGTTTGGATTTCTTTTTGTTGATTGTGTACCCTAGGGAGGACAGTAGGGACTTTACACAGGCCAGGTGCTTGAGCAGCTTTTCCTGGCTGTCTGCCTGAATTAAGCAGTCGTCTAAGTATGGGTAAAATCTGGATAATCCTTTGTCTGCAAAAGGCAATAGCTGGAGGCAGACATTTTGTGAAAACTCTAGGAGCAGTAGATAAGCCAAAGGGAAGCGCAGAGAAAGTACAGTTGTGTACACTTACCATAAATGTAGATGTTTGAGTGTATTCACTATTGCAGTCATCACATTTGTGTTATCTGCCTGCAGGTAGCCCTCAGCCAGACAGAATACCAGAGGCTTCGGATTTCTGTGTTGGATGCTGTCTCTCTTCTTCCATGACGTTAGGTCGTCAGGGGTATAAAACATGCAGCAGACGCCATTACATCAGTTTTTCTTGCCCCAGATGTCTGGTGCCTCCACAATAGGAAGCAATTATATGGTATGGTACACCCCCATCAAAAAGCAAATACACCAGAAAAAATAAATATACCAAACAAGAAGGAAAGGTAGAGCCAAGAGAAGTCAGGGGGTTGGAGGGAGGGTAACCAGCACTGCAACAGTTAATACACTTGAACATCTACATTTATGGTAAGTGTACACAACTGTACTATGCTCTTCGTGTTTCACTATTGCAGTCATCACATTTGGGTTGATTCCCAAAGCTAAGGAAGGGAGGAGGAAGTTAAAGAGCATTAGGACCAACTATTAAGCTCTGCAAGACTGCAGTGGCAAATGCAGCTCTGGATTTAGAAAAGATAGGCATGTGGTAATGCTTGGAGAAGGTATGTACAGAGCTCCAGGTAGCAGCTTCTAGGATGTCCCTGATAGGGACTCCTCTGAGAAAAGCCGTAGAGGTAGATGCAGCCCTGGTGGAATGTGATCTTATCCCCTGTGGGGTAGGTTTTCCATGGTGCTTGTAGCAGAAAAGAATGCAATGGGCTATCCATTTGGAAATGGCTAGCTTTGAAATGGCCATCCCCTCTTCCCCTGCAGCACAGCCAACTAGCAGCTGTTCAGACTTTCTGAAAGACTTAGTCCTGTCCAAATAAAATCTAAGTTGTCTGTGCACGTCCAGAGAGTGCAGTATTCATTCCCCTTTGTTTTGTGGATTAGGGAAAAAATAGGCAAATGAATGGACTGATTTAGGGCCACACTAGACACCACCTTGGGCATAAAGGAAGGATTACCCCTGAGGGGAAACCCTGTCCGCATGGAAGATAATGAAGGGTTCCACTGTCATGAGGGCCTGTAATTCAGACACTCTTCTTGATGAAGTGATGGCTAGAAAGAAGGCTGTTTTCCAAGAAAAGAATTTCAACTCTCCTGTTGCAGCTGGCTCAAAGGGGGGGGGGAGCTTTTCCAATACAAAGTTATGGTCCCAGGCAGGAGTGGGTGCTCTCCTGGGGTGGTCTTAAATTTCTGGCCCCTCTAAGGAATTTCTTTAGCAAGGGGTGACAAAAAACGGGTGGCTTTGTATTAATGTGCTGAAATGCCGGAGGCATGAATTTTAATTGATGAGAAGGATAGGCCCTTGTGGAGTACTACTGTTAAGTACTGTAGAATCTGAGGTAAGCTGGGTACCATTGTGCCCATCCCGAGCCAAGCTCTAGGAACAGCATCTTTTCCACTTTTCAGCATAGGCTCTTCTAGTACTAGATCTCCTTGCCTCCATAATGATATCCAGTACCTGCTTACTGAGGGATGCTAAGGGAGAAGGTTTGAAGCTGAGGGTGCAGAATCTGGCCTGCCTGCTGGGACAGCAGGGAAGGGGTCTGAGGTAGGTGTCTTGGTTGTAGCAGTGCCATACTGCTCAAGAGGGGGTACCCACTGCTAGCGTGGCCAGTCCAGTGCAATCAGTATTGTTCTTGGCTTGTCCCGTTTGATCTTTAGTAGAGCCTTCAAGAGGAGAGGCAGAGGGGAAAAGGCATAAACTGAGAAGCTTTCCCAGGTGAAGGACAGGGCATCCACTTTCCAAGCTTGGCTGTGTGGAGTTCTTGTGCAGAATTGGTTCGATTGATAATTCTGAGGGGGAGGCAAACAGGTCTATCTCTGGAGTCCCCCCATTTGTTCCTCAAGAGGTTGAACATTTTGGCTACTAGTTTCCATTCATGTGGGTCCATGAGATTTCTGCTTAAGTCGTCTGCCAGTGAATTTAGTATGCCTGGCAGGAATTGAACTTGCAGGTGTACTTGGTAGCTCAATGATGTATTCCACAGAGCTATGGCTAGTCTATAGAGAGGGTACGAGTGGGCTCCTCCCTGATTGTTTACATAACACATAACTGTGGTGTTGTCTGTCTTTACCAATAGTTGCCCTGGAAGAATACGGTCTTTGAAGGCTGCCAGAGCATTCTGTACAGTTAACATTTATTTATGATTGATATGCAGGTGCATCTGTTTTGGGTTCCATTTGCCCTGAATGCACTGCCCTGCCATGTGAGCCCCATATGCATGGTCTGATGAGTCTGTTAGGGTTTGGACAGCAGGGGGTAGAGTGAAAGGGAGTCCCTTGTGGTAGCAGGCCTCTGCCCACCAAAGGAACTCTGCCTTGATACAAGGAATGATAGAAATCATTGCTTCCAGTTCCTAAGAATGTTGACACCATAGGCTTTTTAGATACCACTGGAGTTTCCTCATATGCAGTCTTGCATATGGAATTAGTAAAATGCAAGAGGCCATGAACCCCAGGGTTTGCAGTATTTTCCTTGCAGATAGCTGGGGTTTTGTGGCCAATCGTTTGAAGAAGGTTGTCAAGTAAACTTGTTTCTCTGGTGTGAGGAATGCCATCTGGGATGTTGTACTCAAGCTTGCTCTCAGGAATACAAATCTGTTGGCAGGGTACTAGGTGAGATTTCTTCTCGTTGATGGTGTACCCCAGTGAGGTTAGAAATTTCTTTATGAATGCCAGGTTTTGTAACAGCAAGTCCTGGCTTTCTGCCTGAATCAGAAATCATCCAAATATGGGTAAATCTGAATATTTCTCTGCCTGCAAAATGCAATGGCTGGAGCTAGGCACTTTGTGAATACCCTGGGTGCAGTAGATAAGCCAAAGGGAAGTGCAGAGAACTGGTGCATGGAGCCTGCCCTGAAGCGTAGGTACTTCCTGCAAGACTCCCCTTACTGGAATGTGCAGGTAAGCTTCCTTTAAGTCTAGGGTTGCCAGCCAGGCATCCTTGGCTAGCATGGGAAGAAACTGTTGCAGAGTTAATAATTTGAATTTTGGAACTACCACAAAGGTGTTGAGAATAGAGAAGTCCCGGATAGGACGCCAGGGGTTGTCTTTTCTGGGTACCAGAAGCCATGTCCCCTTTGTTCTGCTGGGACAGGCTGAATAGCCCTGATATCGAGGAGAGAAAAAACTGTTGTTGGGCCACCACCCATTGATTTGGGGGTTGGTCTGCCCAACCATTTGGTGTTGGTATGGTGTGGAAGTGGAATCTGTAACCTTGGGAAACTATGTTCAAACCCAAATTGTCCTGTGTAATGAGTTCCCAGTTTTTTGCATGTAGGGCAAGCTTTCCTCCTAAGGGAGCAGGTAGTAGAGCAGGGCTGGGAAGGGTTAAGGTAAAGTCATTGTGCCATTTTTCCGTATGGGGTGGCTTACTATTCCCTGCTTTGGAAGTGGGAGCCCCCCACTGCTTAGGTTTGTGTGAAGCCTGAGACTGTAGCCTAGGTGGTCTGCTGTTCTTGGGTTTGGACTGAAAAGGCCTAGAAGGGACTGGAAAGGACCAGTTCTTAGAAGGCCAATGCCTACTGAATCTGGGAGGCTCTACTTGCAGGAAATCAGATTTAGCTTTTTCCTCCATCCTTTTGAGGACAACTTCTGCTTTGTTGCCAAAAAGGCACTCTTGGTTTAAGGGAGCATCCAGTAATTTAGCTTTAACATGATCTGGCAAGTTTTGTTCCTTAAGCCAAACATGCCTTCCAAGTACAGACCCAGTAACAGCAGCCCTGCAAGATGCTTCTAAAAGCATCAAAACCACATTGCAAAGTATGTTTACCTACTAGGTCAGCAGAATGTATTAACTCTTGTAAATCTTTGTATTCAGCACAGTCAGGAAACAGCATCATTTTCTGTTGAATTAATCCCATAATATGCTGCTGAACATATGATACTGGCAATTTAAAGCCCTAATGGCCAAAGTAGCAGAAATATATACCCTTTTACTCCATCTGTCTAAAGCTCTGGAATCCCTATCAGAAGGGGTAGGATTTTTGGCAGTAGTAGTCTTAATGCCTTTTGGTCCTTGGGAAATGGTCTCTGGATCCACAGTAGGATCCTTGAAAAGGAATTTGTGGGAGTCAGGTACTCTGTAGTACCCGTCAGGTTTCCTGGGAGCTGGAGGCAAAGCATATGGGGTAAGGCTGGATTCCAAGAAAACATCATCTACAATCTCCAGAACAGGAGGGATAGCTAGAGGCCTGTGTTGAGGCAAGTTTAAAAATTTGCTAAGTCTCTTTTTGGACTGAGAATAGTCCTGGCTTTCCCAGCGGAAATGCTCCCCAAGGGTCCTTTCCAGTCCCTTCTAGGCCTTTTCAGTCCAAACCCAAGAACAGCAAGCTTTCACCAAAAGAAATATCTTCTGCAGGGGAAGCAGAGGGAATGGAATTCTCTGCATCAGAATCCTCATAAGTAGATAAGGGTAAATCCTGGTAGTTAGAAGGAACAGCGATATCAGATTCCTGATCAGAAGAATCAGAAAGAAAATCAGTTCTAGGTCTCTTAAGAGGGGGGAAGGTTGGCTTCCCCTAATTAAGGTAATAAGGTCTTCAGCCATACTAATCATTTGTTTTTGAGGCATATGGGTTGGAGAATGCGCCCTAGTCGTCGGTTTTATAGGCTTAGTGCGAGCTTTAGGCCTGAGAAATTCGGTATGCTTAGCTTGAAACAAAGTCATCAGTCTGATATGAAAATCGGTAGGCCTGAATACACCCTCAGAAGCCAGTGCCTGCACCGTGGCTCCTGACCCATCCAAGGTAGAGACATCCACAGGTTCCATAGTCGAAGAAGCATCTCACAGCATACCGGACTCCGAATGGGTCTCAGTAGAGGCCTGCGAATCTGCAGTAGCGGGTATCAGGGGCTGCCGTAAGTGCTTGTAGCTCAGACACTCTTCTAGCTGAAGTGATGGCCAAAAGCAAAGCTGTTTTCCAAGAGAGGAATTTTAACTCTGCTGACGCTGCAGGCTCAAAGGGGGGTAAGCGTGAGCTTTTCCAGTATAAAGTTAAGGTACCAAGCGGGGGTGGGTGCTGTCCTTGGTGGCCTTAAAATGTCTGCCCCTCTTAGGAACTGTTTGATAAGAGGATGAGAGAAAAGAGGTGGCTCAGTGTTGTAATGAGCCGAAATGGCAGAGGCATGGATCTTAATGGAGGAGAAGGACAGGCCTCTGTGGAGTAGGTCTGCCAGGTAATCCAGGATTAGAGGTAAGGAGGGCAGTCCTGTCTCCTCTCCTTTAGACTGAATCCAGGAACAATACCTTTTCCGTTTATCAGCATAGGATTTCCCTGTACTGGGTCTTCTGGCTTCAAAAATGACATCCAGTACCTGCTTGCTTACGCTGGTCACTCAGGATTGTTCTTGGTTTGTCCTGTCTTATTTTGAGTAATATTCTTGAGAGAAGAGGCGGGGGGGGGGGATGCATAGATTGAGAGATTCTCCCACTGGAAGGATAGGGCATCCACCTTCCAGGCCCTGCTGTGGGGTGTCCTGGAGCAGAATTTGCTGAGTTGGTGATTGCAAGGGGAAGCAAAGAGGTCCACCTCTGGGGTCCCCCATTTCTGGATTAGAATACTGAAGGTGCTGGGGTCACTGCCACTCATGTGGGTCTAGGAGAGTTCTGCTTAAGTAGTCTGCCGGATAGTTTTGTTTGCCTGGCAGGAATTGAGCTGGCAGATGAAACTGCATGTCCAAGGCCGTGTTTCACACAGCCATGGCTAGCCTACAGAGTGGGTAAGAGTGTGCTCCCACCTGCTTGTTAATGTACCTCATAACTCTGGTGTTGTCTGTTTGCATCAGTAGGGGTGCTGGTGAGAGTAGGCACCTGAAAGTTGCCAGAGCGTGCTGGACAGCTGGCATCTCTTTTTGGTTGATGTGCAGATAAGATTGACTTTGGCATCAGTGGCCCTGAATGCACTTGTCGTCTAGGTGTGCCCCTCATGCATAGTCTGATGCGTCTGTGGTTAGGGTCTGGACGGTGAGGGGTTGAGTAAAGGGAAGTCCCTTGTTGTGGTTGCATGCTGCTGCCCACCAAAAACCTCTGTCCTTAGACAAGGTATGACGGTTTCCAGGTCCTGAGAATGTTGGCACCAAAGACTTTTTAAGTACCACTGAAGTTTCCTGATATGCAGTCTGGCATATGGAATTGGTAGGATGCAAAAGGCCACGAACCCTAGGCTGCAGGATTTGTCTTGCGGATAGCTGGGTTCTGGTGGCCATTTGAGTGAAGTAGCCTGTCAGATAGACTTGTTTTTCTGGAGTAAGGAATGCCATCTGGGATGCTGTGCCCAAGCTTGCTCCCAGGAATACAATCTTTTTGACTGGGGTCTAGTTTTCATTGGTTAATACTAGGCTATCTGCTCTAGGGCATTTATAAGCCTAGCCAGAGTGTGTTTGGCTTTCGCCACCCTTTTAGATTAGTTGACTGTGCCTCTGTATAGTAGGTCACAGAAGGTAGCCCTTTTAAGGTTAGTTTACTGTACACCTCTGTCAAGCAGGGACACAGAAGAAATCCCAGGGGTAAATTTACGATCTCCCATCCACTCGTCAAGATTTCTCTTGAAGAGGGTCAGTGAGGGGCTCTGCCTAACATGGATTGGGATTTTGTTCCAGAGTGAGGGGAGCCTCTGGGATATTAATCTGTCCCTCTTGTCCTATTTATTTCTGTGCTGAGGTTCAAGTCCCTGGAGCGTGTAGCTCTAAGGGATTTGGATTTCCTGAGGTGGAGCATGTCCATTAATTCTGGGTTGGACATGGCTTTATACGTAAGACACAGATCGCCTCTGAGTAGGTGGTATGCAACTGAGTAGAGCTGGAACTTCTTCAGCCGAACTGCATAGGGCATCTGTTTGAGTCCCTTGATCCTCTTGGTGAGGTACTTTTGGGGTCTTTCCAGTTGCTGCAGGTGTCGGGTAAGGTACA
The DNA here is from genome assembly GCF_019279795.1 of Protopterus annectens. Classification (NCBI taxonomy): domain Eukaryota; kingdom Metazoa; phylum Chordata; order Ceratodontiformes; family Protopteridae; genus Protopterus; species Protopterus annectens. The sequence goes on from NC_056741.1 coordinate 49,492,763, forward strand.
TTCCAAATGGGGCATTGTATTCAATTATAGGCCTGATAAATGATGAGTAGAGGGGCACAATGACCTCTCTTGATCTAGATGTGAACCCTTTCGTGATAAGGTGGGCTATATAGAAGGTCTTTCTAACCACTTTGGCAACGTGATTGTCAAAGGAGAGATTGCTATCTACTTGGGTCCCCAAGTCCCTAATTGCTTCTTTCGTACTTAATGGATTACCACCTATGTGGTAAATTGTGGGCACTTTAGTTTTTCCCAAAGGGGATGACTATGCACTTTTTGGCATTTAGCTTTAGGCCATGGCTCAGGCACCAGTTATCCGTCTCTGAGTGTCCCTTTTGGAGGATGCTTGTGTCAGCCGGAGAGTCGATTATGGCGCCCAGTTTGCAGTCATCTGCGAACTTGGTCAGCCATAGTCCACCCGTGTTAGCCTGTACCTCGGAGAAATATATACCGAACAAGAGAGGTCCCAGGACTGAGCCTTGTGGGATGCCACTTGTAACTGGTTTAGAGTCTGACATGGCACCTGCTATTCTGACCATGTGGGTTCTATCCCTGAGCCAGTTTGCAACCCATTTTGTGACATAGGGGTTGATATTTAAGTTGGTGAGCTTATTTATGATGCCCAAGTGGGGTATTGTGCCGAAGGCTTTTGCGAGGTCTAGGTAGGCTGTGTGGACTACCTTCCCTTAATCTATGGCTTTGGTAACGGTTTCAAATAAGTCGACCAGGTTCAAGAGGCAAGATCTGCCCTTAAAGCTGAATTGGGTAGGATCCAGTGTCTGGAGGTTCCCAATGTCTTTGTTTATGATTTCCATGATGATACGCTCCATAGATTTGCAGACCAGGCTAGTCAGGCTTATAGGGTGATAGTTTCCGGGGTCCGTTGTGGCACCACCTTTGTGGAGCAGGACCACTGTTGCTGTGCGCCATTCCTTGGGTACATATCCTGTAGTAAGGCTGAGATTGAACAGTGACTTTATATGAGGGTTTAGTTCTTCTTGGAGCTTGTGTAAGACGCAGCCCGGGACACCGTCTGGTCCCATTGATGCTGTGTGTTTTGCTTTGGAGAGGGCATCTCTCACCTGTGCATCTGTGATCTCAGGAAGGCTACACTCTGTAGGGATAGACATTTGCTCTTTTGGGGGGGAAGGGGGAGAAGTTTGCACTGAACCTTTCTGCCAGGATGTTGGCAATGTCTGTGGGTTCAGTGCATTTGTCATTTTGCACCAACTGAGAGCATATCTGGGAGATGCCTCCCAGGTTCCTGACATAACTAAAGAAGGCCTTGTGATTATCTTTAGTGTCTTGTGCAATTTTTCTTTCGAAGCTGGCCTTAGATGATTTTATGAGGGGTCATAGTTTCTTGCTAGTACTGATCAGAGATGCCTTCCCTTTTTGGGATTTTGCTCTATCATGTAGTAGCTTTCTCCTTCTGTCGTATAGCTTATTTATGGCCGGGGTCCACCAGACAGGTCTCCTGCCTTTGGAGGAGTGAGTCTTGGGTTTTATTTGGGATAGCAAGCTCCATGCATTCCCGTAGGTGTCCATAGAATGCTTTTGTAAAGGATTCTGCGTTTTGGGCCATATTTTCCACTGGCCCGGGGGCTTTGAAGGATTCCACCTCGGTTTTGAGAAGTGTGAAATTTGCTTTTGAGAAGTTCTTCACCGTGGTTTCCTTGACTGGGGGTGGGGACGGAATATGGATGTCCAGTGAGATTAGTTTATGGTCTGATCTTACCAATGAGGGGTATACCTCTGGTGTGGAACACAGAGACCCCATGTTGGTAATGACCAGATCCAATATGTTTTCCCCTCTTGTGGGAGTGGTGACCAGTTGTTCCATAGCATCTGAGTTTATAAATTCTAGGAACCGTTGGGCGAGGGTGTTTGGGCTTGAGTAGTTTTCCCAATCAATGTTTGGGTAGTTGAAGTCACTCAATATAATGGTGTTTGGAGAGACCTTCATATTCTCCAGTGTTCTCAGGAAAGCTGAGTGGGGTTCCTGTGTTTGGGAGGGTGGTCTGTAGCAGGCTACAAACTGAAAGGCAGTTTTGCCCACTGTTAGTTGCACATGGATGGTCTCCGATGCTTCGTGCAGTGCCACTAACCTGGAGGTGTGGGCATCTTTGATAAATATGGATACGCCCCCTCCTTTTGTGGTTCGGTCCGAGTTTTGGGGCCGAAAAGCATGGTATGAAGTATAACCTGTTAGTTCTGGGGTGCTCTTGGGAGCCTTGAACCAGGTTTCTGTTACTGCACAGATATCGATATTCTCCATACTGAGGAGAGCCTCGAGTGCGTGCATCTTGAGGTTTAGTCTTCTGGCGTTGAGCAGCATTAACCTTAGTTTATTTTTCTTTGTGTTGTCTATGGTGGCGGGTTTGTCTTTTGAGCCTTGCCTAAAAAAGGCACTATGGGGGAGGCAAGAGCCTTTGCCAGTATTCGAAAACCCAGGGATGACAGGTGCAAGCTGTCCCTAGCGAAGCACTGTGGCTTGTCGAGCATGTCATCCCAGGCTGACAGACACTGGATCCCCTTTGAATGACACCAATACTTTAGCCAATTGTTAAAATTGATCATTTTGTCTTTATACTGCGGCATCATTCTTGGTGAGGGCAAGATGCTACTCAAGGTCAGGGTCATACCGGCCTGGGCTACTTGATCAGAGAGCTCCTCTATGTCTCTTTTCATGTAGTCCAGGGAGGTACATCTAAGGTCAATCACACCAGCATGGACAATGACGGAGTCATATTTGTACTTGCTTTGAAGCAACCTGAGTGCTTGTGTTATGTGGCAGATCCTGGCACCTGACAGGCAGCTTACAGTGACCTTCTCCTTGTTCAGTCTGGTGAGTGGGACCATCAGTGTGTCTGACAATAGAATCACCTATTACAGTGTACCCCAGGGAGGTTAAAAAGTTCTTTACAAATGTCAGGTGCTGTAACAGCTGTTCCTGTCTGCCTGAATCAGGCAATTGTCCAAGTATGGGTAAATTTGAATTTTTCTGTCTGCAATAAGCAATGGCTGGATCCAAGCACTTTGTGAATACTCTGGGAGCAGTGGATAAGCCAAAGTGAAGTGCAGAGAACTGATGATGCATATATCCTGCCCTGAAACGTAGGTACCTGCATGAGTCCCTGAGGGATGTGCAGATAGGCTTCTTTTAGGTCTAGGGTGGCTAACCAGGCATCTTTGGACAGCATAGGAAGAAGCTGCTGATGGGTGAGCATTTTGAATTTTGGTACCACCAGGAAGGTGTTTAGAGTGGAAAGATCTAGGATTGGGTGCCAAGTGCCCTCTTTTCTGGGTACCAGGAAAAGTCTGGAATAGAACCCTTGAACTATCTGCTCTGCCGGAACAGGCTGAATTGCCCTTATGGAGAGCAGGGATGGAATTTGGTTTTGTGCCTCTGCCCACTGGTTTGGAGGATGGTCTGGGAACCCTTCTGGGGTTGGCAGTGAGTGGAAGTAAAATTTGTACCCCTGGAATACCACGTTGAGGAACCATCGGCCTTTGGTGATGGAGGTCCAGTTTTTTGCATGATGGGCAAGTTTTCCTCCTAGGGGCACAAGCAGTTGGGCAGAGGCGAGGAGAGGAATAGAGAAGTCACTGCAAATTCTTTCCGTAAGGGGGTGGCTTAGCACTCCCTGTTTTTGAACTGGAGGCACTCCATTGCTTAGATCTCTGTATATTATGAGACTGGAGTCCGGGGGGGGGTCCGTTTCCCCTGGGTCTAGTTTGAGATGGCCTTGAGGGGGCTGAAAAGGACCAATGTTTCAAGGGGCAATGCCTACTGAATCTAGGAGGATGTACTTGCAAGAAATATTTGACTGCATAGATTTAGCCCTTTCTTCCATATTTTTTTAGAACCTCTTCTGCTTTGGCGCCAGACTGTCCTTGTTCAAAGGAGTGTCTAGTAATTTTGATTTGACATGGTCTGGCAAGGTCTGCTCCTTAAGCCAAGCATGCCTTCTCAGTACATAAGTGACTGCTGCTCTGCAAGATGCTTCTAGGGTGTCAAAACCACATTGCAAAGTATGCTTGCCGACTTGGCTTGCAGAATGCATAAGCTCTTGTAATTTTTTATTTTCTGCACAGTCTGTAAAGGTAGCTAATTTTTACTTAAATTACATAATATGTTGCTGGTATTTCAGCATGTGAAACTGGCAATTCAATGCCCTAATGGTGAGAGTTGCAGAGGTGTATACTTTTTTTACCCAATCTGTCTAAAGCTCTGGAATCCCTGTCCAAAGGAGTGAGATTTTTAGCTATAGTTGCTTTTATACTTTTTAGGCCCCTGGGAAGTGACCTCTGGGTCAACAGTAGGATTTTTGAAAAGAAATTTGAGAGAGTCAGGGACTCTGTAGTACCTGTCTGGTTTTCTTGGAGCAGGGGGTAAAGTATTAGGAGTTAGGCTGGATTCCATAAAAACATCATCCAGAACTGGAGGTATTGCTAAAGGTCTATGTCGTGGCAAATCTAGAAATTCTCTGAGTCTCTTTTTGGACTGAGGATAGTCCTGGCATTCCCTTAGAAATGAGTACGTAGAGTTTCACCAAAAGAAAAATCCTCTGGAGGGGAAGCAGAGGGAATGGATTCCTCTGCATCTGAATCCTCATAAGCAGATAAAGGCATGTCTTCATATTCAGAAACCTCAGAGTCGGACTCTTGGTCTGTTAAAACTGCTGGGGACAGGTCTAAGGCTGGCTCCCCCTAATCAACATAATCAGGTCTTCTGCCATTTTAAGCATTTGATGTTGTGGCAAGAAAACTGGTGCTTGAGTTTGGGTTGTCGTTTTTTTAAGGAAAGGTCCTAGTCTTGGCCTTAGAAACTCGGTAGTTTTAGACAGAACTGAAGACGTGAAATAATTCGTCAGTTTGTGTTGAGAATCGGTAGTGCAAAGAACTTCCTGAGAAGCTGGTGCCTGCACAGCGGCTCCAGACCCATCCAAGGTAGAGACATCCGCAGGTCCCGTAGTCAAACAAGAGTCTCACGGCATACTGGACTCTGAACAGGCCTTGGTAGTGGCCTGCGAAACCATCTCAGTAGTGGCCTGCCAATCCATCTAAGCGGGCATCAGGGGCTGTGAAAGCACCTGACTGAGTACCGGCGAACAGGCGACTAGCTTAATGGAAGTGTCGTCGGCAGTTTTGGACCTGTGCGGTCTGTCTCTGTCCTTATCTTTACGTTTTTTCAGAAGATCAGTAGTCGGATGGCTTACCGAAGCCATTTCGGAATAGGGAGATCGAGAACGATAGTATTTAGCGACAATAACGGCCAGACGACGAATAGTTCAGGCACTGAACAAAGTACAAAACTGACCGAGGTACGTCGTGGTCTGGGCCTAAACAGGTGACGAGTTAAGAGCGGAAATCTCAATGTGGTATTTGCTTTCCACAGGCGAGACAATTAACTTTTTCTGACATCGGTTAGAGCAAGAAAAAAGGATCCCCAACCGGGTACTTAGCTTTAGAAGACTTTAGGATGATTCAATTCGGAAATAAAAACCCAGGTAGTGGCCAACAGGCACTCGTGCAAACTGCTTCTGCTTCGGGGTCCTTGGCAAGAAAGACTGATGCAATGGTATCAGCTGCCGGTTTATATACCCCTGACAACCTGATGTCAGTCCTGGAGCAACAGCAACCGACGCAGAAATACTAAGTCTCTGGTATTCGGGCTGACTGAGGTCTACCTGCAGGCAGATAACCCAAGTGTGATGACTGCAACAGTGAAACATGAAGAACATCACAGCAGTGGTGCACTATGTGCAAACAAGGGGTTTAAATACCACAAAAACGAAAGTAAAACAAACACTGGAACTGACCAATCAACCCTTGTCCCTGAGCTCGTAGCTAAACACCCTAAGCCAGACCAGTTCCAACCAGTTTACTTACTTAAGTGCAGGCAGGCCCCTGTCAGCAGAAGATGCCGTAGCATCACACAAACAGATCTGGAGATAGCAAAACCTGTAACCAGACTATGCTAAAGATATTTAAACTCTGTTTAGGTTGATTTAACGCAGGAAAACAAGATACCCACTTAAATGTAAACAGCAGCAAGCAAGAGCAAACACATTTAAACAAATTAACCAGTTAACCAAAAAAGCTCAAAACTGAACCCTGTTCAAGCCACCTTCAATCAGATGAATTCTAACTGCACATTCCTGCCACTAGGGTGCATGGGAACCCTCTCCAAAAAGATGCCCTGGATTAGTGCTCAAGTTATACAAAGAGGTAGATTCAGCAGTTCTGAATCTAGTCTAAGCTACAGCAAGCCTTCAAACAGCAACTCCCAGCCCAGAAGGGCAGAATTCACACTCTCCTCCCACAAGAGTGCAGCCCACAAACCTTTTCAATATAAAATAACTGGCCTGAAGTCCAAGTGCTTGAACCAAAAGGCTTAGAATAATAGTTAAAATTTAATCAGGCTACTAACAAGCAGTAATAAATGCAGCAGAAGAAATGCAATTGAATACTTTTAACATGCAGCAAAAGCAAAATAAAATAGGAAGAAACACAAATACAATAAAAGCAGATGAATAAAGTGCATTTTTAGGTTAAATGGAAAGGGGGGAAACAAGATAATTCAAGGTTGAGAAACTAAGGGGGTGGGCCTTCCCAGATGATCTCTGTCTACTTAGTAGAATGAGCTGATGACATGGGACTGGGAGAAATGTCCAAAATGAGATTTGTAGTAGGGGCAGGCAACTCAAAAGCCATCACGTTTAAGAACACAACAAGAACTGGGAGGGGAAACAATATAAACAGCAAACGGACCACAACTATGGTTAACTTAAAGCCTATTTTAAGAAAGAAACAAATGTTGCTGAAATGAAAGTTTGAATTTGACTTGAGAAAGTTCTCTAATGTATTTTAGTTTACTGTGATGCTTTATTTTATATTATACTAATTCCTGATGCCTTTTATGTTATACTAATTGTTTATGTTGCATTAGAATCCTATTGAATTCTATGTCTTCATGTGATTGGATGATTAGATAATTTATTGGCTGTCACGTTTTTAGTATTTAAATATGGTCTCAGATTTTAATGCTGCATAACACTGAAGGGTATTCCTGAAAGCTTTGTGACTCTTAACAACTTACTATATATTTTTTACACAGTGTCCACATTTAGGGGAAACAATGCAGTCAAGAGATATTCAGAGCAAACAGGCCACATAAATACAAATACTTCTAAATAAAACAGCAATGATATTTCTCAGCTCCCCCCACTAATTAATTGATACTATGAAGCAAACACACCACTAAATCTAGAAATCATCTGAAGAAAAAAGTGAACACTTGTTTGAACTTGAGCTCAGATTCACCTTCTGAATATTTAAAGTGAATGGACCTTGTTGTCAACTAGGAAATCATAATTGTCTTCATCAGATTCCTCATCATTCTCTGAAACAGGTCTATAGCCAGACTAGCACTAGAGACATGTAAGGTAATACAACCACCAGAATTAGCTGTCTGAGAATACACTTATCCAAGGAAACCACATCAGCCTTATAAGCACCTATTATCTGATCATCAGCTGTATGGTAAAGCTGTTTCTTTTTCTTGTGAGCTTCACTACTAGATAAGTGCCAGATAACGGAACAGCCCCAGAGGATGTGTCTAAACTCCATGCATCCCAAATCTCTGACAAGTTCTCGTAACCTTGGTAAGTGTAAGCAGGAGTTTGGGAGATGAAACATTTACAAGTGGTGGCTTGGGAGATGAACCATTTACAGACTGCATTAGAGATGCAGGTGCCAAACCACGGATGAATTTGCTGTTCCCATCCAATTGTCCAAGTTGCACTTTAATAAGGTTAGGGGGGGGGCACTCTTTCACATGGATGGGGAGCCTGTTGCAGAGAAGAGGTAGTCTTAAGGATACATACCGCTCTCTCCAGCAGGTCCTATTTATATCACAGACAAGGTTTAAGTCTTTAGAATGGGTAACTCTGGTGTTGTTAGCTTTGCAGTTATGCAGGAGGTTCATCGGGGCGAGGTCGGTCAATGCCTTGTGTGCCAGGCATAGAGCTCCCCTCAACAGCCTGTAGGAGACGTAACACAGGGATAGGGCCTTGAGGCAGTCAGCATAGGACTCAATACTTATGCCCTGTATTCTTTTAGTGAGGGATCTCTGTGGATGTTCCAATTGTTGGATGTGCCTGGTTAGGTGCATACTAAAGGGACACTGTACTCAATGATATGAATGATGAATACAGTGGAACAATGACCTCCTTGGACCTAGATGTCACACCTTTGTTTATAAATTGTACAACATAAAATAATTTTCTCACTACTGTAGACACATGACTGTCAAAGGCTAGATTACTGTCTTTGTGTTTCCTAAGTCCTTGACTACTGGGTCAGCTCTTAGAGGTGTTTTGTCAAGATGATAGTTGCAAGGTGTGGATGACTTCCCAAATGATACTAATATGAATTTATTGGCATTTAGTTTTAGTCCACGGCTCTGACATCAGTTATTTGTCGGTGTCGGTCCTTCCTGGAGAATATTTGTGTCAGTGTGAGATTCAATGACAGCTCCTAATTTGCAACCATCTGCAAATTTAGTCAGCCAGTGGCCACTGACATTGGCCTTAATTTCAGAGAAGTAAATGCCAAAAAGGAGAGGTCCAGGACCAACCCCTGAGGGACTCCATTTGTGACTGGCCACTTTGTAGAAGTGGACTCCCCAATTCTAACTTTTTGAGTCCTGTGAGACAGCTGGCTATCCACACATAAGGGTTTATATCTAAACTCTTGAATTTGTCAACAATGCCTGAGTGGTGTACTGTGTTAAATGTCTTGGCCTGGTAAAGGTAGGCAGTTTGAACCATTCTGCCCTTATCTATTGCTTTGATGACCTTTCTCTTATGGTCCAGCAGGTTCAGTAGACATGACCTGCCCTTGACGAAACCAAATTTTGTTGGGTCCAGTGTCTGAAGGTTTCCTAAAGTTTTTAGCATTATATATGTCCCCAAACAATGAAATTAAGTCAAACTGTGCTATTATCAAAATAAATAAATAAAAAAATAAAAGTTTGAAATGTATTCAGAATGCTTTTACAAATGACATACAAGTTAGAAAATTTCTATTACAGTGAGTCCAAACACCAAAACAATTTATGTGCCAAACCAATGTCAAAAATCAGCTCAACACACTTTAACCACATTAAGTTGCCATAAAATAATGTTTAATAGCAATTTAAACTATATTTTCTTGTCACAGAGAGTAAAATATCCACAGGACATTCAAATAACTGACTTCTGTAAAATCGTGATCTGATGTTAAAAACACACAGAGCAGAATCATACATAGTAAGTAATGTAAAAATGCTGAAAAATCAAACCTCTGCAATATTTTCCTGTCAAAGATGCAAATAAAGCAGAATAACAGTAAAGACTGATCCAATTAATTTGTGGTTCTGACTGAATGATACAGCCCCCCAGTGTCCAACAGCACACATAAGACATTGCAGTTCTGAGAGAAATACAGAAACTTTCCTCAGAAACGGTAAACACAAGCAATGGTCAAAGATGGAAGCCAAACAAACACTGTTAGAATCAGAAATTTCCATAGGAGCTACTTGAGATACAGACAGAAATAAAGGACTAAAATAAATATTTTTAAATAAATTTAAAAACGGAAAAAGAATAACCTAATATAATGAGAGAAAGGTGGTGCCCAAATAGGGCACATCTGAGCAGCAAGTCCAAAACGTCAGCGCTAGATCATGTGAAGCGTCAGAGGCCTTTCTCCTCTGGATTGCAGAAGAAGATAAAACACACTTCCTGAGAGAGGGGCAGGCTTCCCTCTCAGGATAAACTCAGCCAATTAACTGTCACAGGAAGAGAGAGGGAGGGGAGTCTGAGCTTTTGAAAGCTGGCCAATACTGGGTTACCTTGGAAAGATAACTCAAAAGTGCCACCGTGGCAGTGGGAATGTTGAACAGTAGATGTTACATTCCTCATTAGGATGGGTAGAACATAAGAGTAAACATTTTTTTTGTTGTGCGGATTCTGCAGCGCAATCTGTGTCCAACGGCCAAACACCTTTTAAATCCTGAAGCCTTGATCAACACAAGCCTCAAACAATCAGAGGTAGAAAAGGAAAGGCAAAGAACAAACTGACAAAAAAGTTGTCTAAAATGCTTTCCAAAAAAAAGGAAAAACCACTTAACTGCAATGAAGAGCTGAGCCCTGGAGAAAAAGTCTGTTATTTAGCGCATCAAAGAAAAACAGAGGACAGTACTGTTGGGGCAGTGAGTTACAGCAGACGAGGGAGCTCAAGCCTTGGAACAGAGTTAAATTTGCCAGCTTTGGATCCATTTGGATCAGATACATCTATGTGCTGAGGTGGACGGAAAGGGTACCATCGGATCAAACATCTGACTGACTGAATGAAGCAGCAAGAAAGAAAGAAATGATAATGGCTGACCACTTATGTCTTGTCTTTACAATGGAACATGGAGACATCTACAGGAGCAGACATAAGGTCAGCATAGGAGGGAAGAGGGTGGGTTCAAACTCTGTCCTGATGCCATACCTCTCAACCTCTTAGAGCAGGAACTCTGGACAAAGCCATCAAAAATGGGGGGACAAAGCCCCCAAAATAGACACACATTTTAAATATTACTCTTACAAACTTAGAAAAATTGTTAGAACAGGTTTTGCATTAGCATGAAATTTTCTGAAGGGTATGAAGTCTGAAACAAATGTCAGTCATTATTTTCTAACTTCAACCCTCAATAATTTGCCAATGATTTGTCAGAAAACCGCAATTTTATGAGAAATAGACCAACTATTTCAGACAAAAATCTGGACATGCAGCAAAAATCTGTACAGCTGAGAGGTATGCCTGATGCAGAACTCTACTTGCAGCAATGACCTTCATGAAGAACATCTTTTGTAACATACTATCTGAATAAGTGGGTTTTCATCTGCCAGCATATCCTTAATTTTACAGCCTAACACTTTGTTGGAAGTAGTATGCTTCCATCTGCTAAAACTCTAAATGAGCTGTGTAAATGTGACTTTCACTACCCTCTGAAACATCATGAGACTAAACCAAGGCTACCCTAAAATTAACTTCCTGTAAAGCAACCTCGTCAATAAATAAACCTGTAAAATAAAGCAAACTGCCCCTTTAAGGAATGGGTATACTGAAGCTCCATCCACCAACCCAAAATGAAAACATCTGTGCATTTTAAAGAAAAAAATTAAAGCTTTAGAGCTTGTATTTTTTTTTTTTTAGCCTGAGATGGCTTTCATTCATGACTGGTGCTGTAGAGGTATGACTTACTACCTGCTGACTCAATCTATACAAGATTTATATAGTCATGAAGGATTATCATCTAAATCTAACAGTTCTTTCATTTACCTCGAACTCCAGACTCTTTCCTTTTACTGGAACATGTCGGTTCTACTGTATCCCTGTCTATGCAGTTACCTCTGTCAGCATTTACTCAACGTTCATCAACATAACAAAAGCACCATCCAAATGTTGTTTGAGGAGGAGATGACCAATTCATGATAAGAAAGCACTGGAGTGCAGTCTACTTGTGCTGCTGCTGCTCACTTCCAGGGTTTGTGGTTCCATCATGCACTCCACACTTTGTCTGGGTGAAAGCTACATGTACTGTGTGTTTTGTGAGTACTCTAATATATCTTCTTGCCTTCTAAAGGACACACCACTTAAATTAAGGAGTGTTACGCTCTCAAAACCAGACATAATCCAAAGAAAGGAAATGGAGAACAATCTGAATGGAAATATTACCTATAAAAAAATCTAGCGCTACTTTATTTACTTTTTATTAAAGACACTACATTTATGGATGCGTATGCTGTCTGCAAATTAAGGCCTGAAAACAAAACAGATTAATAAAAACATGAAAAGGGGGGGGGGAGGTGCAGAAATAAGGCACACAGTCATTTCTTTGCAGCACAGTTTGTAGCAGCACGAACCACTGACTGTGACCCAGATGAAGCAGGTTTGATTCGAGTCCCAGGCTATGAATGAAACAATGATATGGTAATGCTTCTTGTCTGCTTCAGAAGGCAGAGGTATCAAGAAGTGCAGGGCACAAACTCTGGAGCCATGACAAAAGTGCTACTGGACTGTTATGTGGTCAGGCAATAAGGAGCTAGTCAGCTGGAGGGTGACTATGACTCCCTCACTGAGTCAGTGTAAGCCCAGCTTGGAAAATAATCCATTATGCCTGGGAATAAATAAAGCCATCAAGAAACAGCCCACAGCAGATGGAGCTGGTGTGGAGCTCCTTCCCTCCTCTCCTTAAAAGATCTCCTCTAATGTATGCCACCTCACCAGCAGATAGAGGGTCCTGGGAACATGTTAGGGACGGGTTACAATGAACTAAAATAATATACTGGAGACCTGGTGATCTGGAGGAGTGACAGCCAGCACAGTCAGTTAGCAAAAGAAAAAAAGAGGCATACTGCAACACTGTGACAAAATGCTAAAGAGAAAAAAAAGAAAAGAAATGTGTGCGTGTGTTTGTACTAGTTCACATTTACAATTTAAAAAAAAATGTGGTTAGTAGGTTTACAGGACAGGAAATTGAAGACCAGGACTACAAAACCAGGAAAGGCCAACTTCAGACAAGGCTTCCTACACTGAACGAATAAAAAACGAATGACATAATCTCTGAATACTTTTTAGGGGATGAAATTTGAAAATAGTATTAACCCACAGGTTTACATATGTCACACAAGTGAAGCATTTTAAATTAATGGGATGCTTAAAATAGAATCAAGTTAACATAAGCATTCTAAAAAAATGTTAGGATGCTACCTTGGAGAAGTCTGATGGGATGCAGACACTGACAAATTGATAGGCTTTTCTTCTTGACCTGCACAAGTCAAATGTAAATTAATAAACATACCACAAAATGTGTAGACTGAAGGCAATCAATCAAACATTGTGTTTTTAATGTACATCCCACACACGATCATTTCAATAAAAGCAGTAGTGTTTCTTCAAAGGAGTGTTGGACACCCAGTTATAGACAACAGCCACATTATATGGGTTCTGCTTTACTGTTCAGAACAAAATATAGCATCATTTTTCAGGCAAAAAGACACTGGTTTTGATCTTATTATATCTGATAAATTAATCAATTTTTAAAATGTTTTAGCATTATTAGATTATCTCTTTCAAGATAAGTGCCTAAAATAATTAGCCACAGGATTATTTATAGCAATCCCAAATTTCCCAAAAAATGTAATGGATGAATTACCAAATGCAGTCCATTAAATACTCCCCCAGCTTTCCAATAAACTTGGTGCAAGGTGACAGTATGGGGTAAGTAGCCTTATTTTATTCAGGGGCTTAAGAACCCCTGAAGCCCATATGTCTGCCAATTCTTTGACTTGACACACACACACACACACACACACACACACACACACACACACACACACACACCAAAGATTAAATTCCAAAGAACTGGCCATTCCTTTATTTTTTTCTTCCACTGAAGTAGATAACCTCCTCCTCCAAAACAATAAGATGCGCTCAACTACCAACTGCTACTACCTCTTAATTTTGTAATACACACACACCCTACCTACAGTGCTCAAAACAAATGCATGACGAATATTGGCAAGTTTAGTCACAATGAGAGAGTAACAGCTGTAGAGAGTCAATAGTCTTTCGAACACATTTAAGAAAAGAACATTACTCTGAACATCAAGGAGTCAGTAAAAGGAACAAGAGAGAAAGTTTCTAGAGATTAAGTTCCACAAGACCTTTAAAAGTCTAAATGGGAAAGGGGTGAACTTTGGGTGCTCTTCAGTAATTACAAGTACTGAAGACACCATTTACTGCCTTACCCAAGAAGCAAAACACAGAAGGCAGTGAAAAAAAATCTGGGTTACAAAAAGCACAATCCAATCCATGTTCTTCACACAAGGACTGATGCGACTGTGACATTTTACATGCACTCGGTCTTGTGGGTAAAGCTATGTATATATATGCATGTACCAGTTTAAACTTCTGCACAGTCATCAATAATCCCCTTTACGTACTGCCTTATGAACTTATAATTAAAGAAGAGAAAGCTCACAGCTGCAGTAGTGATAACACTTAAGATTTGTGCTGTGGAAAGCCTAATGTGCAGACTGGCTTCCAGAGCTTTTCACTCTTCCCCATCCCCAAATATTAATGAGTCTGTGATAGAAAAGGGATGTCAGTCTATGCCATCTTTAATATCTCTTGCCCTTATCAGCTGCAGGGGTCTGGAATGAGACCAGAGCATAAGTCATCAAAAGGCCAACCAATGCTGCCCTCTTGCTTCCTCACCAGAAAATATGCAAGCCAGAGTTGGGTGGGTGGATTTGTAGAAGTCAAAGAGAAGTACTGTAAAGAAACAGGTGACTAGGGATCCACCATAACACAAAAATGGCTACAGGAGGGAAGCAAAGGGACAAAAGACAGGAAATGACACTGTAACAGTGAATATACTCAAACATCCACAATTATGGTAAAGTCCTAACCCAACCACACTAAATGCACTGCCCTGTTCACCCTTACAATAGTGATACACTTTGGAAGATCCTCAGAGCTTATGGATCAGTGGGTGGCAAGCCCTAACAAGGTGCTTGATGCAGTACCAAATCCTGTCCTAACAGTAGAGGTAAAGTCCAAGTTACAATGCTTTGGAGAAGGTGTGGAAAGATGACCAAGTAGCCGTTTCTTAAGACGGCTTGTGTGGGACCTCACTCAGGAAGGTAGCAATGGCTGCTGCGGCTTTTGCAGAATGGGCTTTCACGTGCCCTGGAAAGGCTTGCCGTGGAAAGAATAACACAAGCAGGTGTAGTGAGTCAGCATTCAGAGGTGTAAGGAGAGGACTACCCGTTCCAAAGGTTTTATTTCCTTTCTGCTTTAGTCCTTTCAATGTAAAATCTCACCTGGCGAAGGACATCTAACGTGTGCAAGAGCCATTAATCATTCACTGGGGTATGATAAAACACAGCAAGGTTAATGGTCTGCTTTACAGAGTTATGTCATCACTCCAGGCATGAAGGTGGGACTGATGTGAAGAGTTACACTATCCTTGCAAAAGATGAGGAACAGCTGTTTGTATAGACATTATGTACTTCTAATATCCCTCTGCCACATGTAATACTCAATAAAAGTTAGGTCTTCCAAGGTCAAGTATTTGAAAGGTGCAGCACCTACAGGCTGAAAACATGGCAAAGTCAAAATCTCTACACATAACTGAGATCTCGTGATGGAGATTTACCTTCTTGGAAAGCCTTGCATGCAAGACTCCCTCGAGGAACTGCCTTACTGGTAATAGTGAATAAAGGGAAATCCATTAGGTAGACAGGCTGACACTGCAGGTACATGTACCTTCACTAAAGCAAAAGAAAATCCTGATTTGTAAAGGTCTGATGAATAACTGAGTACCAAGGATGAAGGACAATGGGGACTAGTTAGGATCTAGGTTCCTGACCTGGTAATAAAGAGAATGTTTCATTTTATTTATTTCACTTTGCTAACCAGGATAGCACTGATCCATGTATGACTTCCATGCATATAGTTTACCTGCAACTCTTAAGGTAGAAAGCACGTCTTTGGGAAATGGACAGCTAGATCAGCCAAGCACCAGCCTTAGGGTCCTCAAGTTACAGTGTATGAATGACCTCCTACTTTGGGTCAAATTGTACACTGTGATACAGAACAGGCTTTGTTCTTATTATACCCAGTAGAAGTGAGACCTAATAGCAGCATTTTTGGCCTGTCCTCCTTTATCTTTTGTAATACTCTCAGAAGGATGAGAGGAAAGATGTAGAGAAACAGACTTGCCAGGCTTATTTAGAAAGTATCTGCTGTTCAGGCCCCTGTGGTTGTTGCCCTGGTGCAAAATTATTTTACTCATTTTTTTCTGCAGTAGCAAAAAGGTCTACTTCTAGGACAACCGTGGACCAAACCCAGAAACGCATCCCTGTTCAACACCCATTCATGACGGTCTTCATCTGTTCTGTTCAACTGGTCTGCCAAGAAATTTTCTACTAGGAATGGATATAAAATGCCCTCAGGGTCATGCACGATTTCTGTGCCAAATACCATACCACCACAGCTAGCCTGCAGAAATGGTATAAACAGGCTGCCCCGCTTGTTAATGTACCACGTTACTCTTGTGTTGTGCTGTCACGGAGGAAAAGCACGGTCTCCTTGTGTAAGGTCTGCTTACAAGCTTTCAAGACTAAAACTATCGCCATCATCTCTTTGATAACGATGTGTTTTTTTTTTCTCCTGCTTTTGTTCCACGTCTTTTGAATTTTCCGTTTCCCTAAGCAGCCCGCCATGTTACTTCTGAGAAGGGTGTCCAGCCCCTACTTGAAGTTCATCTGGTGCATCTACTATGACAGCATGGGGATGGGACTCTGTGGGGCCTGGACATGCTGACAATATTTGTTCTTTAAGCACCAGTGGATTTCCTCATGCAGCCTTGCCACTGGGGACCATCAGGAAGTATGCTATGTCTCCCAGTGTCATCAGAAATTCCCTGGCAATAATCTGATTTTTCTGTGCTATGGCAGTAAAATACAAAGTCAGGAATACCACCTTCTTTGAGGGAAGGAATTCACTCTAGTTTGCAGTGCTCGCAAGGGCTCCTAGGAACTGCACTTGTTAGGAGGGTATCCGTTAGGACTTGGGTAGGTTCAGAAAGACTCACAGACTCTGGAAGCAGTCCAATGTAAACTGTAGACTGGAGCCACGCACTTTTTAAACACTAGGTGCAGCAGGCAAATTAAACTGGTATTGCGCATCTGTGCTTTGAATCTTAAGTACCGACTCTGTTCTGGTTATAGGTATGTAGAGGAAGGCATCCTTCACTTACAGGGTAACCACCAAGGCCTGAAGGAAAAGGAGAAGCAGAAAAGCCTGCAGACTTGGTATTTTGACCTCTGGCATTTAAAGAAATGTGTTTAGCTTCAATATGTCTAACACTGACCTTCAAGGACCACTTTTCTTGGTATTAGAAACAGTCTTGAGCAAATCCTTGTGATTTCTTCCTGCTCTGGTACTCTCGCTACCAGGGTCCAGCAGTACAGACTTGATCGGATGTCTTTTTTTCCTCAAGGCACTTGGGGAATGCCTGAGTACTTTGCTCTTTTCATGAACTGTAGTTTGTATCTTTCTCTCAAGACTTCTAATTGCCAATTATTGAGTGATTTTCTCCCACTATTTTACAAACAGTCCCAGATGACACCTTATTTTTTAGGTGCGAGTAGAATATGAGGAGCGGGTGAAGGGGGACGAACTCCGCTGAGTCACAGATGCTCCCTTGAGGCTTCCCCAGCCCGGTGGGCTCCCAAGCTTCCACTTTTGGTTAAGCTGCCATCTTCTTCTGAACTGGCTTTTCTTTACCTTTGAACGCTTGTGCTCGTTTCTTCCTCCAGTGGAAGGCCAAGTCAAGGGCTAGTTTATATTAAATTTGACAGGCAGTGAAGCAGTAATTTCACAGACTACACTGTCTTGTTTCCCTTCCAGCTTCTTAAACATCTGCTCAACTGGGGGGCATACAACGGCTCTTTCTCTAAACCAGTGTTGAGAAGCTGTGCTTTCATATTTGATAATGGCTGGAATCTCAGGCAGGTACGTCTCTTATTATTGATCCCATTGCTGTTGCCATGCATGATGCATCCATTGCATTGCAGCCACAACTGACAGAACGTTCACAAACTTGGGCAGTGAGGTTTCCTACATCCAGCACTTTATTCCCGAGCCCCCTGTCTTTTAGTTGGTTCAGAAGCGTTCCCTGGAGCTTTAACATGCAAGTCTAACAACTGAGCTCTGAAGACCAAGGTGGCAGAGGTACTAACCTTCTTCCAAACATGTCACTTGTCAGGGAATTCTTGGCTTGAACCCTAGTAGATCTCTTGTGGAAAGCCACTAACACCACAAATAAAACAGCAACAGGGTTCCTGTATGGATACATAAAAGGATTCATAACCCAGTATAAAAAAAAGTTCAGGCTTCTTGTAAGCAAGGGGGTTGGGAATCTGGCTCCAAAGATGCACTGGTGAATGCATCCTTTAAACCTTCAATACTAGGAGGAATAACTAATACTTTTTGGTTCTGATAAGGCCTCATACTTTCTATATCTTTTCTGGGCATCAGAGTAGTCCTTGGCTATCATCTTGTTGAGTGTGTATCCTGCAAGGCTCGAACACAGTCCCCTGCACACCATAGACAAAGTGATTTACCACTAAGCCATGCCAGATATATCCAAATGAGAACTCATCTGGTGGGGAAACAGAAGACAGGGAGCCCTCAATGTCTGACTTGTAACTACGCAGAGAGGACATCTGGCCTACACAGACCAATTCATCATTCTCAGAGTCAGTCTGGGAAAAGGGTGTTTTCTTTTTCAAGCTTAGGACCATTAACATTGGTGGTTGCAGGTTCTTGAGTAACAGTACAAAGTCTTGAGCCAACTTCACCAAATCTTGTCTGGAAGCCAGGGATTGGGGGCACAGAAGAGTGGAAAAGAGTCTGCCCAGCGAACTCATTACAGCCAAGTGCGCCTCCAGACATTTCTGCAGTTACCTCCTCCTGCACCTCTAGGCGGCAAATATAGCTGGTTCATATTTGTATTAATAATTCCAAAACCATGCTACTTACAAGGTATCAGAATATCGGGTCTTTTGTAGCAGAAATCCATCCCAAATGTTAACACTACTCCAACAGTGAGCAACACGATAATTAATTTCACTGTAAATAAGAACGGAGGAAAGTCCATGCCACTAAGCCAGCAGTTAGACAGTTGGAAAATAATCTTTCAGGGCAATAACACATTTTATTTATTTATTTATTTTTTTTGGGGGGGGGTGAATGGGCAATCCAAACAAAAGGAAACCACACAATGTCCATGCTGCAGACAGGGAAATCACATTTCCTTACTTTGGTAACCCAGGAAAGGTGCTCTGTCATGCTGATAAACTCTATTCTGGTATGTGGCCATTAAACCATTTCCTCTGCTCCTATAAGAGTCTATAGCTGTAGTTTTCCTCAGGTGACTCCTGAAATTCTAAAAGCCACAACTGTTTCCCTCACAACAGCAGAAAAGGTGGGAATGTGGGGGAAATGTACACCAAAATCAAAGGTTACAGTACCTTTGAGTATAACCCAAATTCCACAGTACAGCAATCTCACTAACAGTGTACACAATGAGCTGGGGTACAAAAGACAGACAGTTTTTTGAATGAATAACAGAAAAATGTTGTTGTAGCTCACACTTCTGAAAGGGATCCACTTTTCTCAAGGGAAGTATTTCTCGATTTCTCCTTTCCAACTTATTCTTATTCAGCACATGTACAGTAGATTCATCGAAGTAACCTTCACTGACAAAAAGGCAGACATATAGACTAAAAAGGGACAAAGGTACCCCAGCCTTGCATGGCACCATGTCTCCTCCCCCTTAATCACAAAAAAAGTTGTCACCTTAATAGTAAGGACTGTGAATTAAACTGCCAAGACAATCTCATGGAAGAAGACATTAGCATAAACACATTGCCTACAGTAGAACTGTACATGCTGCCCACATGGCCTGAAAGATATCTTGGCTGGACTGACCCTTATTTACAACTATAGCAGGTGCTAACTGAAATGCCCAAATGGCAGACCACAGCTTCTACATGTGTACAATCATTAAAACATAAGTGGCAAATCCTCAAAGTTACGAAGAAAAATGGATGATGAACTGTGCAGCAACACCGCAAAAGACCTGCTGCTGACACCAAAAATAGGCAATTGCCACCTTGTATGAAACTACAAAAATAGCTAAATTTGAAGAGACAATGAAGACAAGTCATGGGAAAATTTAGAACAGTCTTGTTGTCCTCTTCAAATAAAACTGCGGATCACAAAATAGATGGGAGTACATGTGCCTCCTATGCTCAGGAAACATCCAAGCAATAAAGACTCCCATGTCCACTGCAGCACCTAGAGATGCATCATCTCGTTAAAAAGAGGAAAACATTAATGAAAGCAGAACTGAAGAGAGGCCTGGCAGCTAATTAAAGGACATAAGTCACAGCAACTGTCCGAGCATAAACTGTGAGAAGTAGCACCCTGGTTTGCTTTGCAAATTTCCTTACCCAGTTTAAAAATGTGAAAGCCATGTCACCTCCAGCAATGCTTCTGCATCATCTTTATTAACAAAGGCCTGCAGCTAGACAATGCTACATTGTAACCATCAGGGCAATCACCTGGTTGCCAGTTTAACAGCCGGGAGAACAGAGTGCCTTCTTGCTGCAGAAAACAGCAGACTTCACCTCACAGTGGGGCACCCAGCTAACAAACACAGTGGCACTGTACCTACAGTGGGATCACACTCTGATGTGTGGGGAAGAGAGAGACAGAGAAACTAGTTAAGCCAGCAGCTTACATGTGATGGCCACAGCACTGCTATTACTGTACAGTGCACTCAGAGTTATGCACATCAATTATAATTACACATTATACAAAACACTGAGGTGCAACAGGTTAAAGTAAGTAAAGCCAACCAATTGTGCCCATTTCTGGGGAAAAGTGCATCCTAAACGTATCAAGTCAGTCAGTTAGGAATCCTCCATTAACCACTCAAGTCTCTCATTTAGCTTTCCAATGCTGGCCAGGCAAACTCCCTGCTCGGATTCTGTACATGCTTTGAGAATGAAACCCAAACCAGCCTTTCTGTTGATCATGACACATTAACATCCCTCTCCCAAAAAACGAATAAACGGCACTTCATCTTGCAATCATTTTCATAATATACGGTTTTCCATTTAAAACTAAAAAGAATTATGTGAAATGCAGACTTCAAAATACCACTAAAACATTTTAAGTTCTTCTTGTTAAAATAACTTGTCAAGTAAAGGCAAATCAATTCACACGACTGATTTAGTACTTCCACAAGCAGCTGGAAAGTTCAGTTGCTATGAGCAACTTTTTTAAATGACATTTGTTTACAAGTTTCTAAGAATGAGCTGTGACACAGCAGATATGTAATCCAATTTTTATGGTCCTCAACGATATGGACCTGGTTACGGTCAGTTTTCCCCACTGCATGACAAACCTCCATTCTTTCCACGATTTTGAAAGTTTTCCAGATTTCACTTAATTTCTCAGAAGTGGCTGTTTTTTTTATCTTTTTGCATCCATTTATGTGAAAGGGGTTGGGCTCTCTTGGCAGTGCACCTCACCATGGATACTGCTTGCACCACTTCAACGTTTCCATCACAACAACAAAGTCAAAAACGTCACCACTTGGGCTCTACTTAAGAAAATAAGTGTCTAATTTACAGCAACACTCGGTAATTCATCTACAGGTCCTACTCAGGAACAATGAACACGTTACTCTATGTACATACTGAGGTGCAAGCATCACACATCCATTTCGTGAAACATGTCAGTACATCATACGATGGTCATTTCATAAAGAATGCACACTCAGTTTGCTTCTGCCAGCAGCACTCTTCATCAGAGAAGCTGGACATCGTATCTCCCCATCCAGAGTCTTGCAACTTCAAAATTTCCATTAAAGAAATGGGACTATCTCCATCAGCCCCACTTTCTTTTTTTCTGGATATATACTAACTCTTTAGAAGTTCTGTGAAACAGACTGGGATGAGCCCAAAATAAAAACTATATATAATATATATAATATATATATATGTGTGTGTATGTATATATTTACATATATAGGTAAATAGCAGTCCCTTCAAAATGATTTAAGTAATGCTGGTGATTGCACAAATGGTACAAAATTAAAAAGTTAAGAAATGATGTACCCCACCCAACCAAATAAGAACACCTTCCCCTGCCATCTCCTTTGAAAATACTTAGTTTTGCAGTGACAGACAAAAAAATCTTCATCTCTCCTTGAACGCCTCCTCCACTGGAGGAAACACTGTACAGCGTTGCTGTCTGGGAAAAGCTCTATTTCTTCCAACAGCACAAATGAAATAAGGAAAGAATGGAAGGGATTACTATACAAATGCCAGAGTCAAGGAGCAATCACAGAGCAGTTCCTAACAAAGTTCATCGCCATCTCCTTGCTGCAAGCCCCATGAACAAGTCATCCGGGTTTTCAGAAAAAAAATCTTTGAAAGGTATTTGCTGCCGGCCCATGTAGTGAACCCTCCTCTAACGCCACACAGAGCGTGTTACTGTGTGGTGGTGACGGACATCAAGAAGCCATCCTCTTATCCTGAGCTGACCTTCTGATTTCTACTGTAAGACATGGGATTCCATTTACTTCCACGTGTCACAGTGGTTTCTCACTTTCTTTCTTCAAGTGACTAAAAAAAAGACAAGTAATAACTAGTTAGAAATAATGACCAAAGGAAAATAGCTATAGTCTGAGATGGAAGGACACAGTTGAAATGTATTACTATCTCTAGTTCACACACTGAATAGCAGTGACAAGACAAATTCTTTCCGCTTTAAGTAAAGTCATGCTATTTTACAGCATATTAACTCAGCAGTTTTGGGCATGTTTTGCATGCTCCCCTGGTCACCCGGACTTTTTAATTCTCTGTTTTCACATCATTGTGCAGCCCCATAAAAGGCAGCGTCATGAAAGCAATAACAGTAACAGTAGTACAGCCTTATACACAGTTCCCCTGGAAAACTCACCGATGAGAAACAGTTTCTACTCAACTAAAAAGGAACCTTTACAGTGCTGTACCCATTAGTGCTGACAGTGCTGTACCCGTTAGTGCTGACAGTGCTGTACCCGTTAGTGCCGACAGTGCTGTACCCGTTAGTGCCGACAGTGCTGTACCCGTTAGTGCTGACAGTGCGTTACCCGTTAGTGCTGACAGTGCTGTTACCCGTTAGTGCTGACAGTGCTGTTACCCGTTAGTGCTGACAGTGCTGTACCCGTTAGTGCTGACAGTGCTGTACCCGTTAGTGCTGACAGTGCTGTACCCGTTAGTGCTGACAGTGCTGTACCCGTTAGTGCTGACAGTGCTGTACCCGTTAGTGCTGACAGTGCTGTACCCATTAGTGCTGACAGTGCTGTACCCGTTAGTGCTGACAGTGCTGTACCCGTTAGTGCTGACAGTGCTGTACCCGTTAGTGCTGACAGTGCTGTACCCGTTAGTGCTGACAGTGCTGTACCCGTTAGTGCTGACAGTGCTGTGCCCGTTAGTGCTGACAGTGCTGTGCCCGTTAGTGCTGACAGTGCTGTACCCATTAGTGCTGACAGTGCTGTACCCATTAGTGCTGACAGTGCTGTACCCATTAGTGTTTTGTGTAAATGCATACCTAGAAGTTCAAAGTACTGTAAAAGTCTGTGTCAAACGAGAATGTGCAAAAATAACAGAAATGTACTGCTGTGTGAGCACACTTGTCATAAACGTACATGTGCAACTCAAAGGTCAATGTAGCAACACAGCAGTGAAGCAGTCAGTTCCAACCATTTTTCCCACAGATGTACAGTACTACTTGCTAAAGTCAGTGCCTGTACAGGTAGTGACAACTGGAAGCAAGCATCCCATAAATGTAATTTAAAATGCATTCAAATCAACTATTTTGATGAAAAGTCTCTACTAACAAGTACTACTGGTGGAAAAAAAGATAATCAAATAAAACAAAAAATGACAGTGCATCAAAAAAAACATGTATAGTACCAAATGAAATTTAGTTGGTCATCCTTTCCCAAACATTAAAAGACGAGTATAAGGTGGTTTTACCCTTCATGCTACTGTTACTGAAGGGTGCGCCTGCACATACTCACTGCTCACCTTAATGCTAATGTTATGTGACTGTACCCGCATAATCAGGTTAATGGTTAAACCTTCATGCCACTGTTACTGGAGGTTATCTGAATATACATGCTGGTCACCCTTCATGTCACTATTATGTGAATGCACCTGCACATACAGGCTGGTTACCCTTCATGATACTGTCATGTGAATCACGTCATACCTCTCAACAGTACCGAATTCCTCGGAATTTCACAGTTTTGAGGCTAAAATAATGGGGTACCACAAATTAAGTGGCCCTTTTAAATCACAATTTTTTTTATTTACATTTTTTTCTGTAATGATGACGTCATTATGCACTGCCGCCATATCCCATGTCTTTATGTTCGTTACCTTGAATGCGCTTTGGTTTGGGATTTGAAAAGACAACACATCTCATATGACATAACACATACAGGCAGACACACACACACACATGGAGTATGGACAGTTCAGCAAAATGGAGTTATTACAATGCGGTTCTCTCCTAGGTATAGTGAAAATTATGCATACAACGGGATTAACTTTTCTTGCCTTTTGGTGAGCGTATTTTGACTTTCATATAGTAAGACTGTGGGTAATTTTCCTTGTGGGCTCTTAACTGCACTTGAAGCATTAATTCAAAAGTCAACTGCAGGTAGCTCTGAAGTAGCCTTTTGCCTTCTCTGTGTTCCTATGCCATAGCTGGGAATAGTATGGATGCACTTCTGTGTCACTGGTCTCCTGTCCGCTTGCAAGTTGCAGCTTTAAGTTGTGTGAATTTGAAGTTTGAAAACCGAGGAGTGCTGTTAAGACTTCACCTTGTCTCTGCACTGGTTGAACCTCAAACCCAGGTCAGGGTTTTTAGATGCAGGAGGAAAGCTGTTGTATTGCTCACAATACAATGTGGATTTACCTCCTCTCTTCTAACACTCATCTCTTGTCCTTTTTAGCTACTGCAATGTATGGTCCCCTGCTGCACACTGAAGGGAGTGATAGTTTTCTGGTCTGCCCCTTTGTGGGATCTTAATTAGGAACCAGTAATTCCTACTTTCGGACACCGTCTCTTAAGTTGGCATACATTTGATTTGCATCTTAATTAGGAACCAGTAATTCCTACTTTCGGACACCGTCTCTTAAGTTGGCATACATTTGATTTGCTTTTTGTAAAAATATAGTTTTAGGACAAATCACTGAGAACTGAAGTTCCTTAATTACAAGACACTTAAAACTTCAAATTATTAAGAAAAAGGACGCCAACACAAAACATGCCAGTGAACTTTAATACATTAACAGCAACCTAGGAAGTTTCCCAGATGTAGGTGTTTGTACTGTGAGGGTAGCAGCTCATATGTGTAACCAGAACTTGAGGAAGGGAGCGACTGTCAGGGGGTATAAGGTGTTGGAGGGCACTATGGGCACCTGCAATACAGACATAACTTTATAAAGCTGGGGGAGGGAAAGTACAGTTGTGTACGCTTACCATAAATGTAGATGTTAGAGTGTATTCACTGTTGCAGTCATCACATTTGGGTTATCTGCCCGCAGGTAGCCCTTAGCAGGCCTGAATACCAGAGTCTTGGGATTTCTGTGCCGGATGCGGTCGCTTCTTCCATGACGTCAGATCGTCAAAGGTATAAAACATGCAGCTGACGCCATTACAAAAGTTTTTCTTGCCCCAGATGTCAGGTGCCCTCAAAATAGGAAGCAATTACATGGTATGGAACACACCCAGCAAAAAGCATATACACATGATATAAGATATGCCAAACAAAAAAAACAGGTAGAAGAAAAGAGAAGTCAGGGGGCTGGAGGGAGGGTAACCAGGACTGCAACAGTGAATACACTCGAACATTTACATTTATGGTAAGTGTACACAACTCTACTATGTTCTTCGTGTTTTACTGTTGCAGTCATCACATTTGGGTTGATTCCCAAAGCGAAGGATGGGTAGAGGTAGTTAAGAAGCATTAGGGCTGGCAATCAGGTCATGTAAGACTGCTGTGGCAAATCCAGCTCTGGATTTAGAAAAGATAGGTAAGTGGTAATGCTTGGTGAAAGTGTGTACAGAGCTCCAAGTTGCAGCTTCCAGAATGCCCCTGGTAGGGACTCCCGAGGAATGCTGTAGAGGTAGATGTAGCCCTAGTAGAATGTGCTCTGATCCCCAGTGGGGTATGTTTCCCATGGTGTTTACAGCAGAAATGGATGCAGTGTGCTATCCATTTGGAGAGGGTTTGCTTTGAAATAGCCTTGCCCTCTGCCCCTGCAGCAAAGCTGACTAGCAGCTGGTCAGAATTTCTGAGAGGCTTAGTCCTGTCCAGACAGAACCTAAGCTGCCTGTGCACGTCCAGAGAGTGCAGGATCCTTTCCCCTTTATTCTGAGGATTAGGGGGAAAAAAGTTGGCAAATGAGTGGACTAGGTCAAAGCCGCACTAGACACCACCTTGGGCATAAAAGATGGGTTAGTCCTGAGGGAAACCCTGTCCGCATGGAAGATAATGAAGGGCTCCACAGCCATAAGGGCCTGCAATTCAGACACTCTTCTTGCTGAAGTGATGGCTAGAAGTAAAGCTGTTTTCCATGAAAGGACTTTTAACTCTGCTGTAGCAGCAGGTTCAAAAGGCGGAAGCGTGAGCTTTTCTAAAACAAAGTTAAGGTCCCAGGCTGGAATGGGAGCTCTCCTGGGGGGGTCTTAAATTTTTGGCTCCTCTCAGGAACTGTTTTACCAGAAGATGAGAGAAGAGGGGTGGGCTCAGTATTATAATGAGCTGAGATGACAGAGGCATGAATCTTAATTGAAGAGAAGGATAGGCCCTTGAGGAGCATTTCTGTTAAGTAATCTAATATATGAGGTAAGCTGGGCACAGTCGTGTCCCTTCCCTGGGACTGGCTCCAGGAACACTATCTTTTCCACTTTTCCGAATAGGATTTTCTAGTACTAGGTCTCCTTGCCTCAAGAATGACATCTAGCACCTGCTTACTGAGGGTTGCTGGTGATGAGTTCAAGGGATGAGCCAGGCCGCAAGGTTCAGGGTCTGTAACCGAGGGTGCAGAACCTGGCCCACCTGCTGGGACAGCAGGGAAGGAGTCTGAGGCAGGTGCCATGGTGGCAGTACTGTCAGACTTCGTAAAAGAGGGCAACAGTGCTGGCGTGGCCAGTTTGGTGCAATCAGGACTGTCCTTGGCTTGTCCAGCTTGATCTGTAGCACAGCCTTCAAGAGGAGGGGCAGAGGGGAGAAGGCAAAGACTGAGAGGCTTTCCCACGTAAAGGACAGGGCATCCACTTTCCAAGCTTGGCTGTGAGGAGTTCTGGTGCAATATTTGCTCAATTGATAGTTCTGGGGGGAAGAAAAAAGGTCTGCCTCTGGTGCCCCCCCACCTGTTCCTCAAAAGCTTGAATATTTTGGGTTCCAGTTTCCACTCGTGTGGCTCCATGAAATTTCTGCTTAAGTGAATTTAGTTTGCCTGGCAGGAATTGAGCTTGCAGGTGCACTTGGCTGCTCAAGTCTGTGTTCCACAGAGCCATGGCTAATCTGCAGAGTGGGTAGGAATGCGTTACCCCCCTGCTTGTTTATGTACCACATAACTGTGGTAGTGTCTGTCTTTACCAATAGTTGTCCTGGAAGAATAAGGCCTTTGAAGGCTGTCAGGGCATTCTGTACAGCGAACATTTCTTTTTGATTGATATGCAGGTGCCTTAGCTCTGGGCACCATTTGCTCTGAATGCACTGCCCTGCCATGTGAGCCCCCCATGCATAGTCTGATGCATCTGTTGTTAGGGTTTGGCCGACAGGGGGTAGAGTGAAAGGGAGTCCCTTGTTGTGGTTGCAGACCTCTGCCCACCAAAGGAACTGTCCTTAGGCAAGGAATGATGGGAAAGTACAGTTTTGTACCTACCATAAATGTAGATGTCCGATAGGTATGCATCTGCAGTCCTTACATATGGGTTGTCCTGCCTCAGGCAGCCCTTCGGTCGGCCGGATTCCAAAGTCTGGGTCCGGCGTCGGCTGATGTCGCCCTTTCCCGGACGTCAGAGCGCCTGGGGTATAAAAGAGTCAGCCGACGCCATCTTCCTCAGTTTTTCTTGCCCCAGGTGCCCTCTAAGGAAAGCTAAATTTGGAGAAATGCAAAATATTCCAAACATGCACAGTATTAAAAAACAAATACACCATAATAGATAACCCCAGCTAGCTATAAGAGGGATAAGTACCCAAGAAATACCACAGAGGGGAAGGAGGGACGGAAAACCTGACTGCAGATGCATACCTATCGGACATCTACATTTATGGTAGGTACAAAACTGTACTATGTCCTTCAAGGATGCATCTGCAGTCCTTACATATGGGTAGAATACCATAGCCAAGCTGGGGGTGGTAGGATCTAAGAAAATGATGGTGTAGCTAAAATGCCCTGCAGGACTGCCGTAGCAAAGCCTGCTCTGGATCTGGAATATAAGGGCAAATTGTAATGCTTGGAAAATGTATGCACGGAGCTCCATGTAGCAGCTTCTAAAATGTCCTTGGTAGCCACCCCTCTTAAAAAGGCTGTGGAGGTGGCTGTGGCTCTGGTGGAATGAGGCCTGAAGTTAGCTGGCACAGTTTTTCCATGATAAGAGTAGCAGAATCGAATGCAATTTCCTATCCATTTTGAAATTGTCTGTTTGGAAATTGCTTTGCCTTGGATGCCTGCAGCATATGCTACCAACAGCTGGTCAGTTTTTCTGAAAGTCTTAGTTCTGTCCAAGTAGTAGCGTAACTGACTGTGAATGTCCAGGGTATGCAGAAGTTTTTCTCCCTTGTATTGCGGATCTGGAAAGAAGGTAGGCAGGTGAATAGCTTGGTTCAATGAGACCCTGGATACCACCTTTGGCATGAATGAAGGACTGGTTCTCAAGGAGACTCTGTCCTGATGAAAAATAAGAAATGGTTGTACTGCCATGAGTGCCTGCAATTCAGATACTCTTCTTGCTGAGGTTATGGCCAGAAGGAAGGCAGTCTTCCAAGACAGGAACTGTAACTCTGAATATGCTGCTGATTCAAAGGGAGGTAGAGTCAACTTTTCCAACATGAAGTTAAGATCCCATGTAGGCACTGGTGGTTTTCTTGGAGGATTGATGTTTTTAATTCCTCTTAGAAACTGCCTTAGGAGAGGATGAGAGAAGACAGGTGGATCAGTATTGTATTCTGCTGAAATTGCTGAAGCATGAATTTTTATGGAAGAGTAAGAAAGGCCATTGTGGAGCATTTCTGCCAAGTATTCCAGGATATATGCCATGCTCATCACTGTAGCATCTAGGCCCTTTGCTGTGCTCCAAGTGTGGAATCTTTTCCATTTTGCTGAATATGCCTTTCTCGTGGAAGGTCTGCGAGCTTCCATGATGATATCCTTCACTCTCTTGGATAGCTTTTCCTGGTGAGG
The DNA here is from genome assembly GCF_019279795.1 of Protopterus annectens. NCBI lineage: Eukaryota > Metazoa > Chordata > Ceratodontiformes > Protopteridae > Protopterus > Protopterus annectens. The sequence goes on from NC_056741.1 coordinate 49,521,922, forward strand.
AGTCAAGGTATTCTCCAGGCTGTCAGCTGCAGGGTTTTCAGGCTGGAGTGCAGAGTTTTGTAATTGTGCTGTGTCAGAAGGAGTGACCATTGTGGTAGAGGCCACGGTTTTGTGTGTGACAGGCATCGTAACAGTGGGTACCAGTGCTGCCTTGGCCAGTCCGGGGCTATTAGAATCACTTTTGGCTGCTCTGTCCTGATTTTCAGTAAGACCCTGGTCATTAGTGGAAGAGGTGGAAATGCATACACTGTTAGAGTATTCCAGCTGAAAGAGAGGGCGTCCACTTTCCATGCTTGTGGGTGGTATGTCCTTGAACAGAATTTCTTCAGCTGATGATTGTGGTGGGAGGCAAAAAGATCTATGTCCGGCCTTCCCCAAAATTGTGTTATCTGAAGGAAGATGTCTGGGTGTAGCATCCATTCGTGTGGATCCATGGTATTTCTGCTTAGGCTGTCCACCAGTATATTGTCTTTTCCTGGCACAAACTGGGATTGCAGCTCTATATTGAGTTTTAGGGAAAGTTCCCAAAGATTCATTGCTAGTCTGCAAAGAGGGTAGGAATGGGTACCTCTCCTTGCTTGTTTATGTACCACATAACTGTGGTATTGTCTGTCCTTATTAGCAGGTGGCCTTGATGTAGAAAGTGCTTGAAGGCCTCGATTGCATGTATCACTGCCAGCATTTCCTTTTGGTTTATGTGCATGCGCAATTCTTTCTGAGACCATAGTCCTTGGATGCATCTGTCCTCCATGTGTGCTCCCCATCCATGGTCTGAAGCGTCCGAGGTAATGGTTTGGCTGGTTACTGGTTTGCTGAAAGGCAGACCCCTGTTTGACTGGCTTGCTTGGGCCCACCACAGGAATTCCTTTTGAAGGCATGGAATGAGTGGTATCAAAGTTTCTAGGCTGTGATTGTGCTGAGACCATAAACTCCTTAGGTACCATTGTAGTTTTCTCATATGCAGCCTTGCTTGTGGAATCAGAAGAATGCACGATGCCATGTAACCCAGGGCCTGCAGGATTTTCCTTGCAGTCATCTGAGTTTGTTTTGTCAGATTTTTGAAGTAATCCGGTACTTGTCTTTGTTTTTCTTCTGTGAGAAAAGCCATTTGGGTGGTTGTATCTAGTTCCGCACCCAGAAAAGTTATTCTTTGGGATGGCACAAGTCTTGACTTGTGAATGTTGACTGTGTATCCCAAGGCCTGCAGAAGGCGGATGGCATAATTCAAATGTTTTTCCAAAGTTTGTTGGCTGTCCGCTTGTATAAGGCAGTCGTCCAGATACGGGTATATTTGAATCCCTGAAGTCTGCAGTGTGCAATTACTGATGCCAGGCATTTCGTGAATACTCTGGGCAGTAGATAAGCCAAAGGGCAATGCTGAGAATTGATAATGCTCTGAACCTGCAAGAAATCTGAGGTGTCTTCTGCAACTTTGTCTGATAGGGACATGCAGGTATGCCTCCTTGAGGTCTAGAGTTACCAGCCAAGACCCCTTGCCCAGCATGGGAAGGAGTTGCTGTAGGGTCAGCATTTTGAATTTTGGCACAATGAGATAAGTATTGAGTGCGGACAAATCGAGAATAGGCCTCCATTGTTTTCTTTTCTTGGGACAAGGAATAGTCTGGAATAAAATCCTTGGCCTTGTTCTGTGAGAGGAACCTTTTCTATAGCTTTCATTTGCAATAGGTTGGCAATTTGTTTTAAAGCCTCTGCCCTTTGATTTGGTGGCAGGTTTGGCATTCCTTTTCTTTTGGTAATGTATGGAAATGGAACCTGTATCCTTTGTCTATTATTTGCAGTGTCCATTTGTCCCTTGTAATACTGTGCCAATTTCTTGAGAATAAAGACAATTTTCCACCCAAAGGTGCTTCTAATTGAGCCCTGGTTGGCGGGATCAAGGTGAAGTCATTGAGTCTGTCCTTGTGCAGCAGTTGTTGGTCCTGCACTACCTCGCTGGTTAGGAGGCTGCCATTGGCGTCCTCTGTAGGAGCCTCTAGCTTGCCCTCTACCTCTGGCACGCCTGCTCTTGCCTCTTTGATATCTCTCTTCCGGAAAGGACCAATTCTTAGAAGGCCAATTTCTGCTGAATCTTGGTGGTTGTACCTGGAGGAAATCTTTGACTGTTTGTACAGATTTAGCCTTTTCCTCAAATTTCTTTAAGACCTCCTGAGCAGTGGAGCCAAATAACTTTTGCTTTTCTAGTGGAGCATCCAGAAGCTTAGCCTTAACATGATCTGGCAGAGATTGTTCCTTCAGCCAAGCATGTCTACATATGACTGCACCTGTCATTGCTGACCTACATGAAGCTTCCAATGCATCATAACCACACTGCAAGAAATGGTTGCTAACCTATTGTGAATTATGTACCAGATCCTGAAGTGACTTACGGTCTGGGGGTTCAGGAGAAGACACCTTTTTCTGCAATTCATCCAACAAATACTCTTGGTACTGTATCATATGAAATTGACAATTTAAAGCCCTCATAGACAGAGTGGAAGAAGTATATACTTTTTTACCCCATCTCTCTAAAGCCCTGGACTCCCTTTCAGAGGGGAGTGGATTTTTAGTAGTGGCAGCTGCAACCCATTTAGGACCCTGGGAAATAGTTTCTGGGTCAGCAGAGTGGGCCTTGTAAAGGAAATGATGTGAGTCCGGGACCCTGTAGTACCTATCGGGTTTAACAGGAGCTGGAGGAAGGGTGTCAGGGGTAGTGCTAGACTCAGAATACACATCAATGACACTTAAAACAGGAGGAATAGCCAAAGGTCTATGCTGAGGTAAATGAAGAAAAGTCCTTAATCTCTTCCTGGAATCGGAGAATTCCTGGCCCTGCCATTGGAAATGCTCTCTCATAGAGTGAAGGGTCTCCCCAAAGGACAGCTCTTCAGGAGGGGAGGCAGAGGGAATGGATTCCTCTGCATCAGAATCCTCGTAGGCCGTGAAGGCCTCCTCCTGGTAATCTGATAGAGCAGAGCCATCAGAGGCCTCATCAGAGGACTGAGGATCAGCGGACTCAGCCCTGGGCCTTTTGTCTAGAGGGGGTTGAGAGCCCATGTCCGGATGAGGCTGGGATCCCCTGATTAAGGAAATATGATCCTCAGCCAAACTTAGTATCTGTGAACCTGTAGCGGATCCCTGAGAAATAGTATTGGGAGGCAGAGTTTTTTGTTGCTTAGCAGCTTTAGCCCTAGTGAATGCTTTAATGGACATGGATGCAGGAGGCCTGGCTGCTCCACGTGCTGGGGTAGTCTTGT